>NC_051154.1:398163483-398463500 GCF_013339745.2 Dermacentor silvarum | reverse complement strand
GTTGCCTGCTGCTATTTCACCACCACTCACTATGACATGACTGATTTCCAGTGCAGACTGCTAACAGAACCATAAAGCGTGCTCTGACTGCTGCTATTTGACTATGGGGTGCGTCAAACACGACGGTGGCTGCCTGAATGAGCATTTTGGGCCTCACTTAGCTAATGATGTCTTATATTTGTTCTCTTATTCGCATTACTTGTGTGAGCCAGATAACAAAATAAACAATGCAACCACATGAATATGCTTTGGCATTCAAGCTGCTGACAGTGGCTGTCAGTTTCGTGTTGTCTGCTGCTATTTCACCACCACTCGCTATGACATGACTGTGATTTGCAGTGCAGACTGCTAACAAAACCATAAAGCGTGCTCTGACTGCTGCTATTTCACTATGGGGCGCGTCAAACTCGACGGTGGCTGCCCGAATGAGCATTTTGAGCCCGCCAACGATAATCAGGGTTAACAATAGTGTTTCAATTCAGATATGCCAGCATTTAAATGTGTTTCTATGCCACTTCTTAAATCGAGCACAATGTGTGCAGGACGTTGCTTACCAGAATTGAGCTTCTATTATAAGGAATATGCCATAAATGGAACTGCTTATTTATTTGAGAGGTCACGGAATGGATGGTTGGCTGTTGCGAACCCACCAGCAAAATTTTGATAGCCCTAATAAGGGTTGTTCTTTTGTTAATAAGAAGCCTTTATGCTTCGTCGAGTGGCTCAATGCCAGACAGCTCGCAGTCGGAGTCGCTTTCTTCAGTGTCATCTTCACCCAGCTGGATGATGATGGGTTGAATGTGCTCACTCCCAGACGTGTAAAGTCTGAACTTTGCCTCCAAGTCCATCACATGCTGAATGCTCTTCCTCCAGTCTTCCGCCGTTACCTGCTTGATTTTCTCCCTCAAGATGACATCAACCGTGGACAGCTTGAAGTCTCTGTTGTCCGCAGCGATGCCATTTTTGACCTTGGCCCACACAAGCTCAATGGGATTAAATTCGCAGTGGTACGGTGGGAGCCTGAGTGCAATGCAACTGGCCCTTATGGCTGTGTTGTCTACGATGTAGCTCAGAAAGCGTGACTTTACAGATGCCACCAGCTAAAGCAGCTGCTTCTTTATCATCCTTTCACCGTAGGTGATGTTCTTGCTTGTGAGCCACTCCTGTATCTTTTCCTTCTTCCAGGCCGTCGTCGGCAATTTCTTTTCTCGCCGGCTATGGTAAGGTGCATTGTCTAAAACAATGACGCTGCCAGCTGGCAACTTCTGCAGAACGTCATTGAACCAGCCCTCAAAGTGATTGCCATCCATTTCTTCGTGGTAGTCGCCTGTCTTTTGGCCTCTGAATACATCGAAGGAGCCGTCGACGAAACCATCCTTGCTGCCGATGTGCGTCACGATCAGGCGCTGACCTTTCCCAGAAGGTTGTTTTAGACCCGTCGTCAGGCCATTTGCTAGAGCGAACAGGCGTCCGCGCTTCTGCACCATGGTGTCTGTCCACACGATCGACCGAGTGTGTCCCGCCGTCACCCATGTCTCGTCAAGAAGATCTTTCGGCCTTCCGCCCCGTAGCGCTCCACGTCACGAAGGTAGCGATTCCGCCAATTGGTGATGTCATCCCGGTCGATAAGCAGCGAGTTGCGGCTTCTCTTTTCGTGCTTGAAGCCGATCTCGGCAAGCAGGCAACGCACAGTACACCGCCTTAGTGATGGGGAAACTCGGTAGTTATCTTCATGATCGTCGGTATCTCGTTGCGGAGAAAGAAATCGTGCACACATGACCTTAGCGCGCACAACGTGAAGCTGTCAAACTTCGCGCTGCGTCTTCTCTTCTCTGCATTGCGTGGGCACTTTCGCGAGGGCGTCGTCAGTTTGCCACCCGAAAAATGCGAAGCTTTAACTTCCTCCCTCACCCTGAACACAGTCCTTTCGCTGACACCGAGCATATCGGCAACAAACTTGCTTGTGTCCTCCACGTTGCATTCAGGCTGCCTGTTACGCCAAAACGTGTAGCAGTGGAAGATCATGTTACGTGAATCGCTGTTCAGGATGTGGCCGCTCTTGTTCTTGCCGAGGCTCCTTGGTGGTGTGGTCATCGAGGCAACACAAGGCTCGTTCGGCAACAAAGGATCGCGTTGCGATGTCACCTCGCTGGGCTCCATGGCTGAAAACTGGCACGGAATGCCGCGCGCGATCGTGCGCGAACTCACGAGATCGCAGGTTCGCAACCGCGAAAAAAAAAGAAAAAAATATTTATTAAAAATAAGCCCAACAAATTAAAAAAATAAGGTTGTGCAAACACATAAAAAGTATATATGAATCTCATGCTATTAAGCCAGCGACTACTACGCCCGGTGCCGTCGATCTTGCTCCGTAGCAGACGACGCACAGCGTTGTAGAAGGCACGGAGTTATTTTTCTCTCGCGATCCGGTATGTTCGGTAGCATTTCCATCATGATAGTTTTACCAAACCACTCGTCAAGATACACAAATCTTATTTATACTGACAAATACGCGTTTTAGAAGCAGTCACAATTTTTTGAGCGGGACTATTTCTTGAGTCGCGGAGGAATTGGCTGCTGCGCTTCGGTCAACTGGGCGGGGCCTCCTCCTGTCTTCTAAAGTTGTACCCGACTATAGCTAGTTTACGTGGTTTAGAAATAACAATTGGTACTTTGTACCTTTCTGCCACATTTTTCAGATTGTGCGACGCTTTGTGTACATAGGGTGCCACTTCAAGCCTCTTTGTTCTGAGAGCAAGCTCAGGTTTCTTATTGCCCTTCAATTTCTGAAGGAGGGTCTCAGACACGGCTATCAATATCACGCAGGGGAAACCAGCTGACTGGATGCACGCATTGTGGCTAATAACACTAGCCTGGACGATATAAACACAAGACTTCACTAGCACCAATTCAAGGCATAAATATGCTATCACTCGTTCTGGGCAAGAGCGGGAATATGCCTGCAAGAGATATAATGGACAGGTACCATATTAGAAAGTGAGCAGACCTGTACAAGTGACACTTGTGTCTTGCTGCGCAGCAAAGAATAAATGTTTTTAGAAAATCTGTTCTAATCACCGCATGCTCGCCAAGGTGATGCGATTGTGGCTTTTATGCGCAGTGTGGTCTGCGCACCTGCCTTAGTTCTTTATATGTAGGTAAGCTTTCCCCAATAAAATTCAGTTGCGAGTTAACGACTGTCCTGTGCCCCCCCGTCTGTCCGTCTTTCCATCTGGTTTGAAGTTTGCGATTTCCTATGTTCTATTCAGTTATGAACGAACTAGCCCAGCAATGCATTTTGTTAACCATGAATGATGTTGAGAAGCCGAAGTTCCATTCCGTAGAGTGGAGTGATCTTCACTTGCAGTTCTTGCGCATTTGTTGGTGCATAAAGAGAGGCCCGATTGTGCAATCGGGAGAGACTAAAACACGACACCTGCGCACCAACTTCACTGCTTTAGCCTTTGTGGGATGAAAATATACTATGTGAGGCATAGTTTCAAAATGCAAGAAGAAGCACGTGCAATACCTCATTCTTGTACAATTACTAGTCTGTTACTGCGCGGTGCTTGTGCCCAGTTAGACCATCAATCGTACTAAATCTTACCAGTACATGGGTATATTTACCTGTTTTGCAATGACAGGAGCTGTGTCCACCAGTGTACCTATGCTTGTGACCAGGTTCTTTGGGTGCCAAAGCGAGACGGAGCTGAAGGAGGGGGGGGGGAAGATAGAAACGAGATTCTGCATTCATTTCAAGCTTCGTTAGAAGGGAAAGTTTTTTCCAAGCTATTAAGCAAGTTTGCACTTGCATCTTAGCATTATTCCATGTGCTTCCAGCACCACATGCGTGACAAGCGAGACAGCACGAAGCACTTTAACTTTTACTGCACATTACTCAGCACATTGAGAAATTTATTGTAGCGGGGTTGTAAGTGGTAGCGCATTCTAAGAGGGGGTCCATTCTTGTAACAGTTTGGAAAGCGAATCGTTCACTTGCCTTAGTGTGATTGATCATAATCTTCTTCTTTCTGGGGTTTTACGTGCCAAACCAGTTCTTATTATGAGGCACGCCGTAGTGAAGGGCTCCGGATAAATTTTGACCACCTGGGGTTTTACAACGTGCACTACAATGCAAGCAAACGGGCGTTTTTACATTTTGCCTGTGTCTGTTGTACCCTGTCTGTTGTGTTGAAGGCTAGTCAGAATGCCGCCTGCTTGTCTACCTTTCAAAAACACCTGTTTTTGAAAGGTAGACTTTTTCTTAGAAATTACGTAGTTTTTATTCAAGAGATGTTAAGAACTGCATGAAGTGTGAAAAGGCAATGCAAGAATACAATGGACATATTTAATTGGCTGTCACAAGTATGTTGACGTAAAAGGAGATGCATCCTCAGTTTTATGATATTGGCCAGTGTACAAAAAGTAATTTTGCAAATGTTTTGACAAGAAATTTCCTGACACAACAGCAACAAATTAAACCGCATTTAAAAATATAATTGTTAAAATGGAATGGTAATTTCATAGCAACAGCTGTCATGGAGTCATTCCCCTAAACATTTTCGTTTTTCACAGGAATCCCAATGGGTTTTGTGAGAGGCGTACCGGAAAATGATGAAAAATCACAGTGCCCCAGAAGGTATGAACTCTGCTCTGGCAGATTGCATATCAAGTTTTTTTGCTTCATCTTTTATAATGCTGCACAAAGAGATTTTTCGAGATCACAAAAAGAATCCATGGAACAAAATACATAAATATCATCTTTAAAAAAATGAAAGCCATCACTCGACTGGTTTCACCACATTAAAGTTATTTCGAAGTTGTTAATTTTATTATGGTAGAAACTATGTGCCAGATCAAATGCCACAAAATTAGAGATCTCAGCTGCCCCGCCCATTCTGTAGCAGGGAATACTGCACATGGAGGGCAAGGTTGCAGCTATTATTGGTTGATGTCAAGTGTAGCACATGTGTAGCTGAAGGGTGAAGCCTTGGAAGTTGCAAGGCACACTTCTGGAGTTCGAGTGAGATCAAGGAGTGGGGCACCTCAGAGCTTGATGCAAACTGTTGGAGTACTCGGTGGCAGTCGTAGAGAAGCATGACAACGAATGTGAGGGTGGACGCGGAGTGATGAGTCATGCTGCTTGACCCATAAAGAGGTTTGTGGAGCCTGGACTAGAGTGGTGTCAAGCACTCAAGAGAGAGCAGTGGGCAGGCACAGAACCAGTGGTGGCAAGGGCTGTGGCATCGGGCACTACAGGGAAGATCCTGCATGGCTGGTACCTTGTTGTGTTTTAGAGAACAGCAACGAGGTTTAGAAATGGTCTGGACAAGAGATTGAGCCTTTAGTTCCTCCGAAGGCCAGCACAAGATCCCAGTCAAGTGAGCATGACAGTCAGCAACGCCACTGGAGTGTTGTATAACAGCAGGAGAGGGTTGAAGACATTAAACTCTCAGGATGGTTGTGCACAGTGCGTCTAAAGGTCACAATGTTAAAGCAGCACAGAGGAGGTGCAAATGTTTGTTGGCAGCATCTGCACAGAGTGCTTTAAGGGCTGCACCATAATACCATTGAAATAAATTCCTGATCAAAGAAATGTGGACACCAGGGGATCTGTCAAAAAGCTAAATTTTCTTGATCCTTGGCATCAAACCTGAAACTGAAGACTGCAGTTGAGATTTGGCACCGCAAACATTGCAGTGCATTCGTCAATTTCACGTTACGAATCGGAGTTGTCAAGAAATTCCCCCCTCTCTTTTTTTCCTTTTTCCCACAGAACACTTGGTCTGCCTAATTTTGATCACAGGTGTACATTATGACTTCCAAACTGTTCAAACCAGAAGCATGGCTGCTGGGAGAGAATCTGCTGAACGCTTGTGGCAGGCAAAGTTGTTTCACGTGGGCTTTCAAAATGTGTCGCAGAGGGTCAAGGTCCCCCAGCAATCCTTGGCACTACTAGTTGTATTAGATAACTGCAGAATATGACTGCAGAAAGGGGCCAGTATGTGCAGGAACCATGGCAGGAACCACGACCCAGTGCAGTGGGCCATGTTACCACACAAGCGTCCCAACTTTATTCTAGCTTCTGTCTTGACTAGAGCTGTGTTCCTGTTGCAGGGAATACATTTGGTGTTTTACACAAGCCACACAAATAGGATATTTGTCTCCAGTTCCCAAAGTTACACTGAATAGTTGATCTTTGCAGACGATTTCAATGTGCACTATACTATAAGTTGCCTTGGTAATACAGATTGATGGCACAATTGCATTACAGCAAACGTTTTGGGCTACAAATGTTACTGATGGCGTGCCTCTTCCCTGTTGCTGTGAATGATAGGCGGAAGAAATAAGTGCAGTGGCCGTTGAATGGTGCACTTGTGGCAAGATTGACCAGCTGAGGGAGGTGTCTCATAAAAATGGCAGAATGAGCAGTACCCGGCAGGGGGGCACTGAATTGCAAGTAGCAACTTGCACAGCTGGAAGTGTTGGCTATCAGGAGGTGAACTGGTACCATTAAATATTTTGGAGGTTGGCCTAAATACTTTTAGCATTCATCCAGCTCTTCCAGGTTTAGGGAGGAACAAATGGCAGAAGGAAATGTGTGCAAATACAAAGCGGCAACTTTATTTCATCTAAGCTTGCTTCCAATAAAGCACCGACCAGAAGCTTAACAAGGATGACAAAGTTGTGCGGCTAGTCAAAAGAGCGAGAGTAGTGAAGTCACGCAAACAGTGCAGACAATTCCACTAGATGGATGTAAGCAGTCCTCCCCTCGACTAAACATTCTTTTTTCTTTTCTTTTTTCCCTCTATTATGCCACATAATTATTACGGATTAAGAGTGAATGTTTGTGCAATGCCTTTGTCAGTAGCTAACCACAAATTAACCCAGGAAGCACAAAGCTAGATATTAGATGTCTTCCATTCAGCTTGATCAAGCCAAGGCTATGTCTAGCAGCCAACTAGTATCAGCTGTAATGAAGCCTTAGATTTCTACAAGCTAGCTAGTAGCCGCTCAGCCAATGCTCCCTCCACTTACGGCTAGCAGATGGCTCAGCAAGCCGTGTTGTAGACGGCCTGTAGACATCTACTGCTTAGGCTGGTTTTGGCTTAATAGCTATTGGTAAGTGCTAGTTAGCCGGAGACCATTCAGGTCTCTGGTAGATTAATGCTTTTTTTACACGGTGCAGGTGGCACAGAAATGTGGGAAAAAAATGCACAGCCTCCAAGTTCAATAATAGTGCTCACTTGATGTCAACACCGTTTTCTCTATCCACATTCCATTTGCACTGTGCAAAAATAGCATTTACTACCATCCAACCTATACTGATGACACAGCTTAATAGCTCACAAATGAGCTTCTTTTAAGCCAACATACCTCATTGCTGTAAAATAAGCAAATTTATTGAACACAAAACAGCAAAATGTAAAATGCGGCCTTCTAAATCAGCCGACCAGTGCTGTCACACAGTAGGCAAAAATACTAAACACTTTATTTCAGACAACACTGCTAGATTTGCAACTGACTAGGAAATTGTGTTCAGCACTTCTCAACACTTGGCGAGATGCTTGGACATTGTCTCCAGCAGCTAACATAGCATGAAAATTGTTGCCCGGAATGTCATACCAGAGATCAGCCAATAGTACAACTGATGGCTGTGTCAATGCAGTTTGACGTTATCTGATATGCCGTTAAATTCTGTTTCCTGAGTGTAACAATAAGTTGCATGCTATGTATGTACAGGTTCTCCTGCACACAGCAAAATGCAAATAAGGGCAACAGTTGAAAAATTGAAATTACTAATTAGAAATGAATTCTGCATATCAGTATACACAAACCTAACTGCACTGCAGTTACTGCAGGTTACATGCACTTTCGTTGGCAGCATAGTGGACATCACATGCAAAAGTAGACATTAAGGCAAGCAGTAGGTATAAAAACCTGACTGCTTAATTGTACATGTGGCCTTCGAAAACAGCCGACCAGTGCCTTCACACAGAAGGCAAAAAAAAAACACTTTATTTCAGACAATGCTAGATTTGCAACTGACTAGGAAATATATTGTTACGGAGAGTTGTGCAGAAGTGACTTTATTTACAGGAGATGGATGATGGTGACCGCGCAATCAGGTCTAGAAGCACTTCGTCCTCCTCTTCTTTCCAACTGCCTCTTGTATGCTCGTTACATTCCCCCACAAGCAGACGAAGCCCGTAGGGCGAGTTAGGAGGCATCAGTAGGGTAAAAACGTTTCAGGCGAGCAACATGAGTCACTTGCGTTCTACTTGATCGCCGGCCATTGCCCAGGAGGCGAGCTATTACATAACAAAGTTCACTCAAATGCTCCAGGACAACGTATGGGCCGGAATAGTGGGACAGGAACTTTTGACACAAGGCCCGCTTGCGTTGCGGTGTCCAAAGAAGCACCAAGTCGCCTTTGGCGAACGAAACAGGCCCGTGACGCTCGTCGTAACGGTCTTTTAAACGGTGTTGCGAGGCCAAAGTACGAAGACAGGCTATTCGGCGGGCTTCTTCAGTGAGGCACACAGTCTTTGACACAGAATCGTCGTCGTACAGAATAAAGTTTAAGAAAGTATCGAGAGCGCTGCGCGGTAGCCTTGCATAGAGGAGATAAAATGGGCTGCAGTTCGTGGTTTCATGTTTCGCTGTGTTGTATGCGTAGGTTATGAAGGGCAGCACGTCGTCTCAGTTCTTATGGTTGGAGGAAACATACATGGCAAGCATGTTGGTCAGTGTTTGGTTCGTCCTTTCAACGAGGCCATTGGTCTGTGGATGATACGGTGTGAGTGACGGAACTCAGAAGTGCACAGACGAAGTAGCTCCTCAACGGCGTCCGCAGTGAACTGGCGACCACGGTCACTGATGATAACACGCGGCGGGCCATGACGAAGGACTATGGAACGCAGCAGGAAGAGTGCCACACATGCAGAGGTGGAAGAGGGTATGGCTGCAGTTTCTGCGTACCGTGTGAGATGGTCCATGCAAACGATTATCCAATGGTTCTTATTGTTAGATAACGGGAATGGACCCATAAGGTCAATGCCTACTTGCTCGAAAGGTGTACTGGGCGGTGTCAATGGCTGCAGGGGACCTGGTACAGTGGTGGTTGGTCGCTTGTGAGGTTGACACGTTTCACAACTAGCGACATAGTGTTTGGTTGTCTCGTACGTGTTGGGCCAGTAAAATCGCTCTTGCGTGCGGTGTAGCGTTCGCACGAAACCGAAATGACCAGATGTCGCATCGTCGTGCATGGCGCGTAAGACGTCAGAGCGGAGACTCTCGGGAACAACTAGAAGAAAACGTGCTCCATTCCCGGAGTAATTGTTCTTATAGAGCAACTCATCACGAATGGTGAAGCGACCGCTGCCTTGAGAAGTACGAGTGGCGGCAAACAGCGGATCCAGGTTGAGATCATTGTGTTGCTCTCTCTGAAAGTCTGCCGCGTCGGGGAACGTATGAGTAATGGCAGCGAAATAGTCATCAAAATTCTCAGCTTCACAGTCGGAAGTCGCAAGAGGAATGTGAGAAAGGCAGTCTGCGTCGGCATGACGACGTCCGCTCTTGTATGACAATATGAAGTCATATTCCTGAAGGCGCAGCGGCCAACGCGCGAGTCGACCTGAGGGATCACGCAAGCCAACCAGCCAGCATAAAGAGTGATGATCGGTGACTATGTTAAATGGTCTTACGTAAAGATAACATCAAAATTTCTGCACGGAGAAAGCAGCTGCCAGGCATTCCTGCTCGCTCCGTATCCGTATAGTTGCACTCCGACTTGCTCAGACAACGGCTGGCATATGCGACGACATTTTCGGCGTTGTTGTGACGTACAAGTACCGCTCCTATTCCGATTCCACTAGCATCGGTGTGCACTTCAGTCGGGCAAGATGGATCGAAGTGACGCAAGAGGGGTGCTGACGTTAGTATAAACTTCAGTTGCGAGAATGATGCATCACACTCCAGTGTCCATGTGAAGGCTACATCCTGTCGCAGAATAGATGTCAACGGGTGAACAATATCGGCAAATCAGGTTACAAAACGATGAAAATAGGAACATAGACCAATGAAGGAGCGAAGTTCTCGTGCTGTCTGTGTTGGTTTGAAGGAGCTGACTGCTTCAATCTTACGGGGACCGGGTCTGACGCCATCCTTGTCGACTAGATGTCCCAGAACCAATGTTTGACGCTCGCCAAACCGACACTCTTTTGAGTTTAAGACAAGTCCAGGTTTCTCGATGTAACTCAGAACAAGACTCAGGCAGGCGTTATGTTCTTCTAACGTGCGGCCAAAGATTACAACATCATCCAAGTAACACATGCATATCTCCCACTTTAGGCCACGTAATATTGTATCCATGAATTTTTCAAATGTGGCGGGAGCATTACAGAGGCCAAAAGGCATAACATTAAATTCGAATAAGCCATCTGGGGTCACGAATGCGGTCTTTTCCTTGTCTTTAGGTTCCATAGGTATTTGCCAATACCCCGATCGTAGATCAAGCGTAGAAAAATAAGAAGCAGCGTGTAAGCAATCGATGACGTCGTCGATTCGCGGTAGTGGGTAGACATCCTTCTTCGTCACAGCGTTTAGGCATCTGTAATCTACGCAGAATCTCCAGGAGCCATCTTCAGGACGAGGATTACTGGAGCTGCGCATGGGCTGGACGACTCTTGAACAACACCTTTTTTCATCATTTCCTTAACTTGTTCTGCGATAACCTTGCTCTCGGAGGATAACACGCGGTAGGGCTTCTGGCGAATGGGGTGTGCTGAGCCGGTATCTATTCTGTGGCGAGCTCATGATGATGGTAAATCAAGTGGCGCATCTCCGTGAGTAAAATCAAATGCAGCAACATGTCGGGACAGGACTTGTACCAGTGCTTGACGCTCAGATGTGCAGAGAGCCTTGCTGATCATACCGAGAAGCAGCTCTTCAGAAGGGCGATAATCCCATGGAGAGTAAGCAGGAGCGGGCTCTGCTGTGAGTACTGCTATTGACCTGCATGAAGCTTCATCGAAAAGGGAAATTTTTATGCCTCGAGGCAGAACTACTGGCGTGGCGGAACAATTCAGCGCCCACAACGTTGAGACTCCTCTCGTCATGCACACGACAGAGCAAGGCACGAGTATACATTTTTTAGCACAGTTAATGCTGATGGGCCTAATCACGAGGTCAACGCAAGGAGCGTCAACAGTAGTTGCACAAACACGAACGGGCATTAGGCACCATGAGGGGGCAAGCACTTCATCAAGCACACTGAGTGTATCCCTTTCTTCATCACACGAGCTTTGTTCAGAAAGTGCGGGTAAAAGCACCTCGTTCACATGGATTTCACCATTTCCACAGTTCACAGAAGCGCCGCAGTGTTGAAGAAAATCTATGCCGAGAATTACATCCTGCGAACAGCGGGCAATGACTAAAAACTCCGACACAAACACTTTCCCAGCCAACGTAACACTTACAGCGCAAACACCGAGGGGGTGGAGCCACTCGCTGCCCACTCCACGAAAGGTAACGGCATCGTCCCATGAAAACATCACTTTGTGGCCTAGGCGGTTCTTGAAAGCGAGGCTCATGACAGACACATTCGCTCCAGTATCAACTAAAGCAATGGTCGGCAATCCATTAACTAGCACATTCACTTTGTTTTTGATCAATACAGCAGGCAGAGGTATTTCATCCAAAGACCGTCCGGCGACCTCACCTCCATCGGCCGCGGATGCTAGTTTCCCAGCGGGGGCGAAGATGCACGGCGCCGAGGGGACAGAGAACGATGAGGACGGTTAATTGGTGGTGTCAGGCTGTGGTCAGACGCTGGCGAATCGCTGCGTCTGATCTCGCGCGAGAAATGGTCCCTGGGAAGTGAACTGGTCCATGGGTCATGCGATGTATGGGTTCCAGGTGGCGAAAACATCGGCGGTGTCCTTCGAGACTGACGGCGTTGGCGACAGTAACGAGCTATGTGTCCTGTGGAACCGCAGCTGTAGCACACGGGAGGGTCATGGTTCACTCTATACTCTTCAAAACCAATGCTTGCTCTCTGTGGGCGGTAAGCGAGTTCGTTCTCTTTTGGGTAACTCGCCTCCGGTGTTCGCTGGGATCGGTTGTATCGGTCGTAATTGGGGTCCTGGTAGTAGGGTCGACGTTGCTCTGGTCGCGTCCCGGCATCATAAGTCATGGAGCCTTGGCGATAATACCGTGGCTCTGCCCATCGTGATCTAGCGTCAGAGGGAGCGCCGCTTTCGTAGACAAGTGGTGGCTGTTGAGGCGGGAGTCTATAATCCGCTGGATACTCGGAGAAGGATGAAACGGTTGTTTCAACAGCTGGGGACGAGCATGGGTGATAAGTATCGCGGTGAGTCACTTGTGAGTGCAGGCTGAGCTCTTCTCGAACTATTTGATGGATCGTTGAAGCAAGATCGAGCGACTGGTGGTTATCTATGCTTGCAACGGTCGTAACGTTGGCTAATCTGCCAAACTTCGGCGTAACGCGCCTTGTCTTAAGCTGCTCGAACGTGCGGCAGTGCCTGATGACGTCGGCGACGGAGGCCAGGTTGTCTTTAGCGATCAGAAAGCTATAAACGTCCTCGGCGATTCTTTTTAGGATGTGCCCGACTTTGTCTTCCTCGGACATGCCAGAGTCCACCATCCTGCAGAGTTTTAGCACTTGCTCAATGTAGGTCATGCATGTTTCGCCCGGCACTTGCGCGCGTTGTTAAAGCGTCTGCTCTGCCCTTTTCTTTTTCGTCACCGAGTCACCGAAGCACTCTTTGATTTGCGAAACAAATGTTTCCCATGTGTGAATGTCTCCTCGTTATCAAACCACACCAACGCGGTATCCGTAAGAAAGAACACAACGTTGGAAAGCTGAGAAGTGCTATTCCACTTGTTGTAGGCGCTCACCCGTTAGTAATGGATGAGCCATTCATCGACGTCTTCGCCCGGTTTTCCGGCGAAGGGATGTGCATCTCGTAGTTGCTGGACAGAACCGGCAGAGGCTGGGACAGGCCGTTGCTCTTCCGCGTCGCGGGACATCTCCAACTTCGCTGGGTTCGGTGGAAGTCCAGCAAGGCGGCGGCTTCGATGAAGAACTTGTGGTATAACCTCAGTCTTCGGGTGTCGATTACCCCGTACCTCCACCACAACTGTTAGGAGAGTTGTGCAGAAATGACTTTATTTACAGGAGATGGATAATGGTGACCGCGCAATCAGGCCTAGAAGCACTTCGTCCTCCTCTTCTTTCCAACTGCCTCTTGTATGCTCGTTACAATATTATACAGCAGAACATTAGCAAATGGCCTTTTGCTTGAAAAATGGTCAGAATGATACAGTGAATTATTTAAAAAATGCCTGCAGCATTCTTCTTGTACCATGCCAGGGGGAATTGTATCACCCTATGCAACTGGGCTGGCATTGTGGCTTCTCAAATCCCTGCATCAGTGCAAAATCAAAAGTATAGACTATGTTATACAGTCTTTCCATCAAAATAAAGGCATGCGCTTAAATTTAAAGAGACAGTGTCCTATTCCTAAAGTAGATTACCTTAGGACATTACCTGGAAATAGAAAAACAATTTTCTGCACTAAAACTTTCCAAATATATACAGCAGTTCCACTGAAAATCAACACACCCTTTACAACTGTCAATTCTGGAGCTGTACTGTCATGCACATCCTACATATTAGTAATAACTCAAATTTGTTTAGTTCTAGATCGTTTCGATGGCATATGTGTCTGCAGTGTTGTACGCGTTGTCTTGGTTTTGTCTATGGTTAGAGTGGTGAAAGCTTTCTAGTGGGAGCTTTTTTAGTGGTCTCAGCACTGACACTATGTGCTTACAAGGCAAATGGAGTCACAAGCAAGGAAGCTTCTGAGAAGGATCATTAGAGATGGCATTGTGTTTTCTGAATAACATTGTAAATTTAATGCTTAGCTTGCCTTCTGGAAGTCTAAACACATTATATTAAAGTATTATCATTCTGAGCAAACACAGTTTTACCACTTTCATCTGATCTGCACACAAGTACCATATTTTACAGTACATAAGTTGAGTTTTCTTTAAATAAAATTTTCATCAGTTTTTCTTCTACAACGGTGTGACTTGTGTATGCAAAAGCCATGCGTGCTGGTATGATCAATATGTGCGTCTTTTCTTCTTCAAGTGCAGAAACAGTTGGCAGGACCATTTTGAAAAAAATTCCAATCTTTTGTTAACAGTGGAGGGACCATTAGTACAGATGTTAGCTTCTAGGTCTTGCTATGCAGGCAGTGCAGTGGCAGCAGTAAGGTAGCAGCAATGAAGAGAACTCATGCTATAGTTTGCTGTTACAATTTAGTTTTTCTTACAGAAAATGTTGGTGCCACAATATTTAAAGAAGGTGCCACAATATTTTTTACTCTTATGTTGTGTCTAGAACACGTCAGGTAAAAGTTATTCAGAGACCAGCGACAATTACCCAGCGATGCTGCCAGTCAGAGTGGCTGAAGTTTTTGACAGTACCTCAGAGGATGAGGCGTTCCTTGGCTTCAAGTGCAGTAAATATTGGTTCACTCTGCCTAGGAGGAAGTGTTCATTCGTGGGTAAGCTCTTAAGTCGCTATGAATCTGTACAAGGTAATCTAAATCCTTCTGTACACCTTTTACAATGCTCTGGTGCCACCAAATGGTACAAAAACAGGTTCAGTTTTGAATACTAAGTAATTTATTTGTACTTGAAAATTACGGTGTGCAGGTCCTGTGAAAAGGTGACGCACTTGCAAATGATTGTGCTCACAGAACCAACCCTCTGCGCTCAATAAATGAAAAATGAAGGAGGAAAAGGGAGCTGAAGTATGAAGTCAGGGGTACATATGTACACTTGTTCAGAAGTTCACGATGAGCACAATCCTCATGATAGTTCACGTATGGTGACGGCCATTACCAAGGGCTCCGTACTGTGTGGCATCTGAGGGAAGTGAACGCCACCCATGCGTAAGTTGAGCCTAGGGCACATAACACCCCTCTATGTGTTTCAATACAATAAAATCGTTAATGATGATGTTGCTTTGCGGTATGCGAAATTCGCAGTGGTATGAGCTAGGTTTACAATACATAAACATGGTGCCAATTTCCTGCTTAGAATCGCAACCGATGCTTTGACACCAAAGTCAACCAGAAATACTGATACCGCGTCAATAATTTGAAGCGTTTTATTCACCACGTTGCGATTATTAGGTTTTCGTGTGCCCTCATCGTGACAAAGAGAACACAATTTATGACCGCAGAGCCTGGCGGAGGAACAAATGCAGCACGCAAAACTTTAGTGCGGCTGTGTTGCAACTTGTGCAACCAGCGTAGTACCTAGGCAAAGGCAGTTCTTTAGGGAGAAAAAGTGTCCAGAGGCAAAACGCTGTCATGGTTCACATGCTACCGAACAGTGGCACCACAGTCCTGGGCTCTGCTGCCCTGGAAAATGAATTGCGCTCCCGCGCACTATCTCCGAGACTCAAGTGCGTAGGGCGCATTTTTTTATCGCGTCTGGTAGTTGCTTATGACTGTTAAGTTAGAGCGCGCTCTACCAACTAGAGCACGCTCGAGCTCCTTAACTTAACGCGCTCATTGACAGCTTGATTTTGAGCTAAGAGGCGGACAAATACAGCAGTGTAAGCTTTGTCCGATCGCATCTATTTGTAATTGAATGGCAACAGAACTGTCCGCAGAAGACATGAAAAGACTTTTGCCAATTGTGCCTAAAGTTACGCCGTAAGTTGCCCCAAGAGCGGTCTTTTGCACCATTCTGCTTGAAAACGGCATTTTAGTGGAACATTGCACCAAGCCTTCATTGAATGAAGTATATGAGAATGAAGCCCTCCTTCAGTTGATGCTGCTTCGGCAGTGAAACTGAAACCAGAGTCTGCCTACACTAAAGCCTAAACAATGCTCTCGTAGTGATCATCCTTTAAGCCAATGGAGTGGCCAAAGCCCCAATATAGCCAATGACGTCAGTTTTACATTTGCCATTTTTCGCTTTTGTTGCTGAATTTTCAAGTGTACTGCCACTGTACGGTCTTTTTGTCTGTGCCATTTGTTCTGCAGTTGGGTATTCCTCACACAAGCGTTGGATCAAAATGAACACTTGGATATGTCCAGTCGTACATTGTTTAATATAGTTGTTGAAGGGGCCACCATAAAAGTATCTTGTAGAGCAGATTCTGTGGTTGTAATTCGGCTTTCACATGTTCCACAGCACAGATAAGCAGGAGAAATTGTCCACATTTGAAAAAAACCTGTGGACATCTTTATATAACATCAGTTTAGTCTTATTGACATGCCCTAGTTTAGCTCACTTTTTTTTTCTCGCTCGTTTAAAGTGGGTCATACAAGCAACGTGTGTTGCACACTTTGAATGGTTGAAGTGGATTTATGCCGCGATATACGCACAGGGAAAGCCATTCTATTTAACTTCTTCGCTACCACTATCCACATTTGTGGACACGTTTTCTAAAGCCAAGTACACCTCAGTAAAAAGTTCCAAGGCATTCAAATAATGCGAGTTTGTCAGCCTGCATCAGTTTACCCTGCTTCCAAAGGAAGGCACCATAACTCGGGTGAGGCGGGCATTCAAAAAAAAAGAAAGAAAATGGCCTCAAGCAGCTCACGAGATACCTTTAAAACTTGTCTTCACATTTGTGGACACTACTTTTTCGCTTCAAAATGCTTTTTATGTTGACAATTTTTTATGTGAGCTCCTGAATGTGTGTGAAATAAAGTTGTAAAACAGTTATACTCATTTCCTTGCCTACATATTTTCCGTAGTGAAGAGGTTAAACGTGCCCTGAACCCTCGGGCTTGGTAAAAAAACGCAGTCCGCGGATAGCATACACTGCTGTGAACATCTCAGCCAAATTTTGCATTTGTGGACGGTGTGTGGAGCTCACAAGTGGAGCACAAAGTCGCATATTTCTCTGCACTCTCTTTTCAAATGAGGCCTTCTCCTCACTCTCTTTGAAACTGCTGGCGGCTTGCATATTTTGTCATATGCAAGATTACCATAAAAAGCTGCTATTGGCTGATAGCTGACATCAATCAAGTAGGCGGTGTTTGGATCAGTCAGCTTCTTCATACAAATAAATTGACGCAGCTGTATTAAACAGGTTAATATAAGTGAAAGTCTGCTTTCGAATTTCAGTGAGAATTGCGTACTTCTAGAAGAAGCCGACTATCGTCTGCTCAAGCTCGGCCGCGCCCACCCATGCAGGAATTAAACTTTGGCCACCCTGCGTATGGGTGTCGTAGCAGTTGGATCTCACTAATTTCAGTTTTTAATACTCAAATTGCCTCGAACCACGCGATAGTTAAGGTCAGACCAAACGCACGCTTACCAGCACGGACTCACTCCTGCAGGCCACTCCTGGCCTTGACAGATGTCGCTTCACATTGAGCTATTGACAGTGCTTCAAAATGTGCAACTTGGGTGCAGCTACTATCCGTTAGTCAAGCTGGTGCAGGACAAAGCCATGTAGTATGGCCAGACTGGAGTACATAAGCGCAAGCGCGCACTCCAGCCCTGTCATGCACAAACCTGACGCTGCGTGTAGCTGCAGTCTGTTACATAGTGTAGATAGATATCCGACTCGCTGAGAACCCGACTCGTTTGGCGTGTCGTAAGCGCCAAAATCGAAAATGGCGGCGTCTATGTGAATATCCAAAATGAAATTTTAACTGCTTGCCTAGGTGACACTCAGTGGGCAGAGCGTTGTGGGCACACCCTGCTCAGCCATAACCTTCGCAATACAAGGCATTGAAGCAGGAGCACCAAAAAGGGGATCATAGGCGATCTTTGACTGCACCACTTCTGCTGAACGTATTCAAGTATTTTTTTGTGGCAAAGTATTTCTGAGACAGTCTATTTGAACTTCATATGCATTTCTCAACTTCGATAAAATGTGGTTCAGGACCGCTTTAATGAAACTAGCATGGTAATGTTTAGCCCGAATGCCTTATATTGATTTAGTTAAAAATTAGGCCATATCTGGTATAAAGATGTATGTTGGATCCTGTGCCATAAAAGCTTGTCTTTGCGGCAAAACACATTTTTCCCTGTGCCAAATGCCCAAATGGCTGTTCCACCACTGACTTCGAATCGGGACATACTTTTAAATAAGTTAAGATGCTATAGCTTTCGAGATTTAGCTTGGTTATTTCGCCACTATGTTATCAACAGAAAACAGCTAGGTGCCATCGCAGATCCAAATACGACTTTTTACACTAAGGCCAATATTTTTTTCTTTATACGGGATGTTTTTTGTAAGTATTAACAGCATTTTTAAAAATCACCTATGGCATGGAGCACAATTCAACTTCTTGAGCTAGATTACACCCGCAGGGGCATCTGCATCAGCAGGCGTTTGGTGCGATGCGACACCATCTACCCCAGCACAGGGTGGTTGGACCCTCCCATGTTTAGCGGTGGGTGGCTTAGCCGTCCAGGGAAAAGAGGATCCTGTGGGTTGAGCTGATGCCGGGTGTTTGTATCTTCATGGCCCCTCGGCGGAGGCAGCACACTTCTTCGGCCTCCGCTTCACATGAACGGCACCCCCGGACTGACCCACGGAAATCGGCAGTCGCCTTATCCTGCCCCCCTTCCAACCTTTTTCTTTCTCTCTTTTATATCTTTCCTGTCTCCTATTCGCTTAACCTCACTTCCGAATTTCCAGGTGGCAAGGGGTATTATATCCAGTCTTAGATATGTTTGGTTATAGCGGTGGTGCATAGCTGGCGTCTGCAGGTACTGTTCACACCTTGTAGCGTCTCCTTGTTGGGCTCCATGGTGGGAAGCTACCATTGCTGCCGAAATCAAATAAACCTCAATGGCATCAACATTGTTCCCTAAACTACATCACCATCCTCTTCCAAATAGAGGATGCACCGAAGAAACTTCTAAATTTTTCTTTCAATGCAAGGAAAGTTTCCCACGTTACTATGTCGTACATAGTAAAAACCCTGAAAAAGCTGTCGGAACCCTCTCGCCTGTCACTGGTGCGAAATGTCTCACCGAAACACTAGGTCCCGGCTACAAAGTTACTAAGATGGCTAGCGGCAGCTTCTTGCTTGAGGTCCATGATAAGCAACAACATGAAAAGCTCCCAAATCTAGTCTCACTCGGTGATGTGCAAATCTCAGTGACCCCACATCGATCCGTGAATACAAGAAGAGTAATTTCTGAAGATGACTTGTCGAACTTGAGCGAGGAAGAACTCTTAGAGGGCTGGAAAGAACTGAATCTTACCATTGTAAAATGAATAATAATCAAATGGGAAAACAAATAAATTGGAAAGGGGCCTGTAAGCTAAATCAATTTTCCTCTCTAAACACACAGCATATGGCCATTTAATATGGAGACACAAATATTACAATGGAAAGTCGGGAGACTTCTACATAACCTCGACAATGTCAAGGAACTTCTACGAAAATATAATCCAATGGTGCTGTGTGTCCAAGTGACCCATTTAAAATTTACACAGCCATGCTTTTTATTGCAATTTGCCATTTGTTGCAAGGACTATGACAATGCTAACATCTGGTCCAGTAATGTCGTAATTGTAGTTGATAAGCGTGTAGCATGTCGAGCTTTAGAACTCCGAACGCCTCTTGAGGCAGTTGCAGTTTGATCCTTACTTTTTGGAAAACTGATTACATTCTCTTCCGTGCACATACCGCCCAACTATCGACTCTAAAGAACAGAATTTCTGAGTCTAATTGATGAGCTGCCTGAGCTTTACATACTTGTTGGTATTTCAACGCGCACCATAATCTCTGGGAAGACTCTCAATGCAATGCAAAATGACGTTTATAGAACGATTCCTTGTTTCTTCAGGTGCATGCTTATAAATAGAAAGGAGCCAACTTTCTATAGTACAGCACCTGACAATTACTCTGCGATAGATGTATTTGTCTGCTCTGCCAAAGTTCTGCCATGTCTAGAATTGGACGCAGCTAAAAACTCGTATGGGAGTGATCTTTTTCTCAAAACATTAGAGCTTGAATTCCTCTCAAACCCTCTTCAATGGAAAGTTGAATCCGCAAATTGGGAAATATCTTGTAAAATCACGATATGCCTTGAAATGCTCTTAACCTTTTATTGACGAGTGTTGCCTACAGGGAACATACAGTACCAGAAAAGTTTTTTCTCTTGCCAAGTTTCAGTATTAAGCACGAAGTTTCTGGCTAAATGTCTTTGGCCAACACCGAATGACAGCCAGCAAGTGCCATTTGTTGGTTTAGAGCACGAGCACAGGATGATGAAGTTTGGCATGTGACTCACTTTCTTTTGTGAGCATGGTCAGAGGAGACAGACTGATGCACGATCTCTGGGTACAGCGGTGTCACACACGTGATGTGAAGCAAATGAAATGTATACTTATGGTTCACACATAATGTGAGCTGTCTACAAATTCCAAACCAAGCCACAGGTGGCTTCGGGTGAAGCTCCCACTTTCAGTTTTCTGCCTGATGTTTTAAGTGCGAATGCACTTCTTAAGCGACCCCGAAAACTCCGCCGGCATCCGCGCTCCTCCTCCTCTCCCCTAGCAACGACGCGAGGAGCGGAGAGGAGCGTCTGTAGCAACGGCGCAGCGACGTCACGCCCCACGTGACTGCGCGCACTCCGCCCTCCGCTCCGTGGCTGCGCGCGCCCCGCGCCGGCTTCGCACCGCTCTCCGCGCCGTGACGTCACGGCGCGTTGTGCAGCTGGCGCCTCCGCGCCGTGGCTGCACGCGCCGCGCCGGCTCCTCGCACCCTCTCCGCGCCGTGATGTCACGGCGCCATGCAGCTGGTGTGCCTCTCCCCCCGTTAGGTTTGCACTCACCCTCGGCCGCCGCCTCTCCCCTCGCGCTGACAGCTCCCTCCTCGCCCGGTAACAGCCCCTCGTGTGCGTACTCTCCCCACCGCTCACCCCCTCTCCAACCGCCTGGCGTGTTTCGCTCCGCCGTCACGTGTTGTGTGTGTGGCGCCGGCGCGTCAGTCGTGCTCTCTCGCTGCCGTCTCCTTCGCTCGGCTCAGCAGTTTAGTCGCGCGCGCCCCCTCATAGCATCACCCCGTGCTTCGCACTTCCTCATACTCCCCTTCGGGGAAATGCGGCTTTTTCCCTTATTGCTGAAAAAGTTTACACAAAATATTTTAACAGCAGAGCGGTTTAAGCCAACTGTTAGTCGATGCAGAGCGAACAGAAACTGCGGGCAGATCCTGGCGGTAGTGCAGAAAGGGTCCAAGCACAATGGCACATACCCCTGTGAACTAGCGAAGGTGTTTAAGCTCGAGGATGGTATGACTTAGTCGTGCTTAGCCTGGTCTAAATACGTGGCCAATACTTTGCGATAGCCAGTCAATAGCTAATCGATCAATAATCAATAAACTCCGGAAAATGCTGGGGATGACTTGGTAGTGCTGGGTGCCGGTCAGCTCCGCCTTGCACCACTAGTGCAAGCTGCGCAAATTTTTTTTGCCTTTCATTGATTGTACTCGTTCTCGATGTGCTTGGCCCAATTTTTTAGGTATTTATATGTGTCGTAATTAAAGGGTTAAGAATTTTAGTATAAACAATGCTTTTGGTTATTTTACTGCTACGATAATTAACGCTGCATTAGAGTGTATTCCACAAACGAATGGGGCTTCAAAGAAGAGGCGCACGCCGTGGTGGAATGAACAATGTAACAATGCGCGTAGGAGCAAAACAAAGCCTGGGGTTTGCTACGTCAGTCCCCAATGACAGAAACAGAAAACCCAATAAACTTCAAGCACATGAAATCGCATGACAGACAAATGTGATGTATTGCTAAAAGAGAAAGCTGGGAAAAATAGGTCGCAAGCATAAGTTCCTATACACAAGAAGTGAAAGTATGGAACAGGCTATGAAACTTGATTAGCTGGCAAACTTACCTTTTGCCTTTGGTTGATGATCAAGGCAACAGCCTTCAAGATCAGGCCAACACTCTCGGTCATTGTTTTGAGCATGTGTCTAGCTCTGCTAAGTCATCCAAGAAGCATAAACAAATAGCAGGATGTAAGGCACTCAACTGTAAATGTAGTAGAAGTGAACCGCACAACCATCCTTTCAGTGTTGCCGAGTTCCGAGCTTCTTTGAACGGCTGTAAGAAATCTGCACCAGGAGAGCTGATAGAGTCATGACGTAATGATAAAATATCTTCACCCAGACATGCAGGTGGCACTTTTACCTCTCTATAGCATTATCTAGGTATCAGGAAATCCGTTGGCATGGAAAGACGCGATGGTAGTCCCTTTCTTGAAACAAGGTAAAGATGGATTCCATCCTCTGTGGCAAGCTACTGACCCATAGCACTCTCAAGTTGCTTATGCAAACTCTCTGAAAAAAATGATAAATCGCAGGCTTTTAAATCAAACAAGCTCCTCGATCCATAGCAGTGCGGTTATAGGGAAGGCCAATCGACAACAGACCACCTCGTTTGCGTTGAAGCATATATTCAAAATGCTTTTTTACATAAACACTTCTTCATTTCCCTGTTCTTCGATATGGAAAAGGCTTACGATACCATGTGACGGTATGCAATTTGCCTGACCTATCGGAAATGGGCATCCCTGGAAAAATGCTTAATGTAATTGAAGGTTATTTATCGAACTGCACATTCTATCGTAGAATCGGAAATGCTTTATCGAGACCATTTCTGCAGGAAGCTTGGGTACTACAAGATGGCATGCTTAGCTGCACACTTTTTATAGTGAAAATGAATTCCTTGCGTTCATCATTACCACATAGTATATTTTATTCAGTATACATTGATGACGTACAGATTGAATTTAAGTCATGTAACCTCTCAATCTGTACGCGACAAGTTTAGCTTGGTCTGAAGAAGGTGTCTAAATGGGCTGATGAAAATGGTCTTAAGCTCAATGCCAACAAAAGCACCTGTGCTTTTTTCACACAAAAGAGACGCCTGATTGCAAATTCTTACGTTGAACTTCATAGACAGCACAAGCGTGTGAACAAACTCACATTTCTCGCCATCATACTAGACAAAGCTTACTTTTGCCCCACACATATACAGTATCTTAAAGGGACACTAAAGAGAAATAGGAAGTTCAGCTGGAATAAAAGAGGGACCTTCAGGAATGCATGCAGTTTTTGTTGGGTGCAAAAATATGAGTTATTAGCGGAGAAATTCGTAAACAAAGACCAAATACCTCTTCCTCAATTTCTCTCACCCCAGATTTGGCGCTGAAGCAGCGTCGTCACAGATTTCATTGCTCTCGGCGAATCAGAATGCGCTATGATACGTCACCGCTTGCGTAAACGGCCGAGGCACTGGATGCATCATGGCTGCATGCATGGTCGCTGCGTTTGCGTTCGCCGCGATGGATACCATTGCTGCAGCTAAACCTTGCAACGAAGAGCTCGCCAGGGAATCAGGACTGCATTTCAGCGATATTCAGTGAAACGGAGCGCGAAATGATCCTCCGTGCTCGAGCGGTAGGTGTTTCCGCGTGCGATGGCGGTGAGCCGCCGGCCGCGCCAGCGGAGAGCTTCGTTTTCGTCGACGGAAGGCGAAGCGTCCGGTCCGCCAGGCGACGATGTTCCCGACAGAACAAGCGTAGAAAGTTGCGCACGTACTCGGTATGGTTATTTCGTGGCTTTATTTAATGACATTCAGCACTCACCGAGCCGCCAGTTTGCTGCTGCAGGGGCACCGGAAGGTGGTTTGATGAAGGCCGCATTGAGGGAACAGCTGCTCGAGAAAGGACTGGCCTCTGGGGCACGCCAAGATACTTTTCGAGGGCAGGATTATACACATAATCCGAGGGCGAGAAATTCAGAGAGCACACCATCGGTTTCTCCGGCTCTTTTGCGTTTTATCATCGGCAGAGCACTGAGCCATTGCGAACGCCGGGGAGCCGGGGCTCACCGCACGACACCACATGAAAGGACACAATCGAGTCAACACTGCCGCTGCCCCTGAGCAAGCACCTTGGGCCATTTATACAGTCCTCAACACTACACACACGAGGCATTTTCTGGCTGTTTCCCGCGAAGTCAACGTTTTATAGGCCACGCAACACGCAACCAAACAACGTAGAGCGGAGCAGGCTCGCGCGACGATGCATTGACCAAAAACGAAACTACGAAACTATCACGACAGGATGTATCGCCATGCCATTTTTTCTTATTTATTTAATTTTGTGCTAAACTTGTACTTCCTCGCTTGAAACGGTTTAAAAAGTTGGCAAATGCTATTTATGTACATTTAAGGTGTATTTCATTTTGCGTTTTATTAACAGCGATAAATTGCTCTCGACCAATCGCGACCGGCCTGCATTTGTAATCTCCGACGTCAGAACGTGTAGTGCGGGAAATTCGAAGGGGCGTCAGCACCTATCCTTCAGTTTTTCGCTATTTTCTCGCCTATTAAACATCTGTTTGCAGTAAGAATGGTATGGCTGTGATCGTGAAAGGATAATCTACCATTTAAGTTCAACTTCCGGTTTCTCTTTAGTGTCCCTTTAAGAACAAACACCTGAAAACAATGAGCAGTGTTAAAATTTTGGCGTGGACAACATGGGGCAGTGATAGGAAATGCCTCATGAACCTTTACAAAAGCTTCATTTGAATACGCTTAGGTTAAATGGGGGCGTAGTGCGTCAGTCGACCACTCCAAGCGCCTCGAAAGTGTTGGACCTTGTTCACAATCTAGGCAGCTGGCGCCTTCAGGACAAGTCCTGTAGTGAGCTTCTACGTAGAAGCTAACAAGTGGTCTCTGCATCTGCAACGTTCATACTTAAGCTTCACTTTTTCTGAAAGTAAATGGGAGCTTAGAACATCCATCTTATTGAACGGTAAATGACATGACCAGTGCCACACTGTTTACTAATTGACCAGCAGTGAGAAAAAACCCTTCTCACTGCATGTAATAAAACTTATTGAGGAAATGGATGTTCCTCTCCTTTAACATAACCTGAAAGCCCCAGCAAAGCCTTTGCCGCCATGGCAGTGGCAGCCCATCTCAGGATAGCTTTCTGAAGTTCGGGGTTGTAGCTGTGCATGGCAGCCTCCCACAGCTCCCGACTACTTAAAACTCTACAAAGGTTAAGGGTTGGGGAGTGGTCCTTGCATTGTCACATAATGGGGTTTAGGTCCGCTCTGCTAGCAGGACAAAACTTGCAGGCTGAGATAGGGTATATTCACGGGTGAATTTTGTGACTTAAGGCAGGGGATAGAAAAGTGCGAGTCTGTAGTTTACGCCTTAGCACCTCGTGTATGCGTGACGACTGACGCATTAAAGCTGGGAGGGTTCGGCGACCTATGCGGTAATGCCCGAAAATGCCATGGTATGTAAGTAATCTGTCTTTGGAGGCAAATGCTGGAGGGAGATTACTGGCGTCTGAACCGTCCCCTAGTCTAGCCTGCGCTTGGTTCGTGAAAGCTCGAGCACTTGCGTGGGCCGTTTCATTGCCAATTAGGCCTGGGTGAGCAGGTGTCCAGATTGCAGATGCAGGCTCTCCTGTAAACCCTACCTGCTCCTAGGTTGTAAATGGCAGTTTTTCAGTCACTGTGACAGAGTAATTGGGTATTGTTGCTGCAAGTGCCACCGCCTCCTCCTCCGAAGAGGCTAGAATGGATGCTGTTGTCGCAACACTGCCACTGAAGTTCACGACTGATATGGCAAATTTGTGTCCACACGGATACTCTTCGGCATCGATGTAGACGACGTCTTTGTAGTTAGATAACTTTTTCGGTAGGGCTTTAGCTCGTTGTTGCCTTCTATGTTCGAGATGAACAGGGTGCATATTCTTAGGGAGAGGAGGGATATGAAAGTGTTCGTGAATCGGGTGGGGAATATTAAATTTCTCATTGTTCATGGGTACTGGCGTACAATTTAGGGAGTTTAGGATATGCCTACCAGTGTGGGTGTTCGATAAGCACTGGTATTGAGCTTTCTGGTGGGCTTGTGCGAGCTCACTAAATGTATTCAAGGTACCTGTAGCCAAAAGTCTCTCAGTGGAGGCCCTACATGGCACTCCAAGGGCAAATTTGTGGAGTATGCATATCAGTGAGTTCACTTTATCTTCCTCGGCCCTAGTTAAGTGGAGATAAGGAAGGGAGAATGTGATTTTACTAAAGAAAAATGCCTGTACCAGTCTTAGCAGTTCTGCTTCGCGGAGACCTCCATGCTTATTGGACACCCTTTCTATACGCCGTGTGGTGTGGTCTACGCTGGCAGTAACAGTTTGAAGTGTATAAGTATTGTGTCGGTTAGATAGAATGTGCATTAGAGGTGGGCAAAACGGCTCACTTCAGTGAGCGGCTCGGAACGGCTCAGCTCACTGAAATGAACCGGTTCATTTGAACGGCTCAGTGGTTCACTGAAACGTGTAACCTGTGTTATGCATATTCTATAGTTATCTGGCTTTGAAAAAAAACTATATATGTATAATGTAATAACCGTGTTATTGGTATTTTCGCTATGTTTAGAGAATATTTTTATGTATAATAAAAGTGTGAATTTTTAGTTGTAATTAAACTTTCTTTTCTGATATTGGGGATAAAATGCTTATGATACTGTAACAGGTAGAATGCGACATACTTTTTTCAGAAAAAAAAATGTAACTTTCTCGCAATTACAGAAGCTTGTCTGTTTTTGTGGTACTTTAAATTCAACTTTCGTCAAAGTAAGACCATAAAATGATTGTACATTATCCTTCAACTTTATTCATTTATTCACATACGTACATTCACTATAATATGAGTGAGCGGTTCTTCTTTCTGGGGTTTTACGTGCCAAAACCAGTTCTGATTATGAGGCACGCCGTAGTGGAGGGCTCCGGATTAATTTTGGCCACCTGTGGTTCTTTAACGTGCACTACAATGCAAGTACATGGGTGTTTGCATTTCGCCTCCATCGAAATGGGGCCACTGCAGCCGGGATTTGATCCTGCGATCTCGTGCTCAGCAGCGCAACGCCTTAGCTGACTGAGCCACCCTGGCGGGTTATGGGTGAGCTGTAACACCATGCAAAATGAATGTAGAAATAATTTCTTGAAGTACAATACGAAAATCATACGAAAGATCCACAAAACTGCCGCACATACCTTTTTTTCTTGTTTTTTTTTTCTCTTGAGCGCACACGCAATACTGGCGATCATGCCATCATGCGCCAGGACAAAAAAAAAGAAATGAAGTTCTATTACAACACAACAGATCATTGCTCTCGTTTTAATGACGTGCTAATGATACACGCTCTGAAAATGCACTGAAGTGGATGTCATGGGCGACATTTTCATGACAACACTAATTAGCACAAATTAAGACCAGGATGTAAACTGTGGATTCACCTGTTGCCTTTAAACACACGGAAGACCATCTTCGAAGTGTTAATAGAACAGCGCACGATGTGCAATCAGTGAGAGTCGTCATACATCGCAGCAGGCAACGAACGGTACCATCCTTTGCCAATTAAGGCTTCTTTACTTCTCCCCTCGGTGGCATCGGGTGCCACACCATACGACGCACAAAAAACCAAAGGGACTGCTACGCACACCACACACTGCGAGCAAGTACAAGTAGCGCGAGTCTGCCCACATCGGCCACCATTCGTCGGTGAGAAATCGAAACCCCAAAACCCAGTAGAAGACCCGACTCTGACGGAACGGTTTGGCACGGCTCATTCAACGAGAACCGGCTTCCTCACTCCAAAAGAACCGCCACTCACTTACTGAACCACGGCTTCCTCGCTCTTCAAAAAAGTGGCTCAAAAGATCCGGCTCACTCCTGAGCTCCTTCGCTCTTCAAAAGAGCAGCTCAAAAGATCTGGTTCGCTCAGGAGCGAGCCGGATCTTTTGAGCCGCTCTTTTGAAGAGCGAGAGAGCCGTGTTTCAGTGAGTGGCGATTCTTTTGTTCTTCAGCCGAAGGCAAGGGGGTGAAGGTGACTCTTGCGAGGAAGGGCGGGAGGGCAGTTGCTTTCTCGTACCGCTAATAGATGGCACGGAAGTAGCACCCAGCAGAATACTCGGCTCTGACGGAATGCATCGGCACGGCTCAATGAACACGAGAGAACCGGCTCCCTTTCTCCAAAAGAACCGCCGCTCACATTTACTGAACCACGGCTCACTCGCTCTTTAAAAAGAGCCGCTCACAAGATCCAGCTCACTCCTGAGCGACCCATCTCTAATGTGCATGCCAAGTACATGGATTTTGTCCAGGACGTGAACTTTCGGTTAATATAATCTGAATGTTGGGCGTATCGCGTTTATTTGGGGATAGAAGTAACAGCTCAGATTTGGCGGGCGAGCACTCGAGGTTCACGAACCCGGCTCTTGTAGTCACTGCATCTGCAGCCTCTTGCAAGGTATCTTGAAGTAGAGCTTTAGTCGAAGTACTCGCGCATAGTTTTACACAGACGCTTTCAAGTCACATGCCGGCATGTTTTACAGCAATGAGTCTATCATTCTCTGAATCCGCTGTCTTGCACCCAGAAACAAGTATGTTTTTGACTGAAGCCTATGCACTATTGTTGGCTATATATAAGGAAGTTAAAACTTCAAAAAACAATTATATTTATAGACTCACTGAGCATCATAAAAGCCTTATTGTCAATGCGTAAAAACAGAAACCCTGTACTTAGTGAGTTTTATTCCGTTCTTTGTACAATCTATATGTCTCACTAGCAAGTCGTTACATGCTGGGTGCCTGGGCATAGGGGGCCCAGGCGCCTGATTACCACATCAATTGCATCGCAAGGTTTTAATCTTACCGCTGCTGCTCCTGCCACAGATCTGAAGCCTTTCTTGCAAAATAAACTTTGAAGCTACTGGCAACGTATGTGGGATGCTGAAACAAATAATAAGCTCCACTTGATTAAGCCACAGTTAGGTTTCTGGCCCTCAGCTATGAAAGCACGACGAATAGATATCCTATTCTGTCGTCTCAGAATAGGACACACATGTGGCAACCACAGTTTCTTGCTGACTGGCGATGAACCACCAACCTGTGGTCGATGTGGTGAGAGGCTGACCATCCTCCACGTCCTCGTGGAGTGTCTGGACGCCGAAGCTGAGAGAAAGAACCATTTGGCCCTAGCATACCGCCATCATATCCCTCTCATCATAGCCGGTAATGTTTCTTGGTGCAGAAACATTTTTTGACACTAATGAAGTCCTAAGTTTCTTGAACGGTGTTGTGTAGCATATTATTAGCCCAAGAAATTTGTAGCGCATCCTCTTGCCAGAGGGTGCCGCTGTGATAGTACTCATTTGTATAGCACATGCCTTCAAGTCCTTGCGTTTGAAGGGCCCTGTTAAGGCAGTAGTGCTTCTTGCAAGTGCTTGCCTCTCACACATTTCAGCATATCATCCATTTGTAATGTCTGTTTCATGTTCATAATACGCACATACTACATATTTATGCACTTTACAGCAACTGTGTTTAAGGCATTTGTATAGCACATGCCTCTGAGTTCTTGCATTTCAAGGGCCTTGTTAAGGCAGTAGTGCTTCTTGCAAGTGCTTGCCTCTCACACAGTTTAGCATATCATCCCTTTGTAATGTCTGTTTCATGTTCATAGCACATGCATACTACACATTATGCACATTACAGCGACTGTGTTTAAGGCATTTGTATAGCACATGCCTCCAAGTCCTGGCATTTCAAGGGCCCTGTTAAGGCAGTAGTGCTTCTTGCAAGTGCTTGCCTCTGATACATTTTAGCATATCATCCATTTGTAATGTCTGTTTCGTGTTCATAGTACACGCATACTACAGATTATGCACATTACAGCGACTGCGTTTAAGGCATTTGTATAGCACATGCCTCCAAGTCCTTGCATTTCAAGGGCCCTGTTAAGGCAGTAGTGCTTCTTGCAAGTGCTTGCCTCTGACACATTTTAGCATATCATCCATTTGTAATGTCTGTTTCGTGTTCATACTACATGCATACTACATATTATGCACTTTACAGCGACTGTGTTTAAGGCCTCTATACAGACACCTCCCTTCTAACTGTAGTACTAGTTCATTGCTACATTGCCCCACTCATTTACACTAGCTTGGTGCTCGTTGGCCATACTTGGCCCTTGCGCCACAAAACACCAAATTCATCATGAGCTAGATTACTCTCATTAGAGGTGAGCAATGTTTGGACGAGAAATCAAAATGATTATGTGACTGAATAATTAATTAGTGCTAATTAAACTTTAAACCAAATAATTTATGGAACATATTGCAATTTACTATATGGCTTTCATAGATTATGAAAAGGCATTTGATTCAGTAGAGATATCAGCAGTCAGAGGCATTGCGTAATCAAGGGGTACAGGAGGCATACGTGAATATCTTAGCAAACATATACAAGGATTCCACTGCTACCTTGGTTCTCCACAAGAAAAGTAGAAAGATACCTATCAAGAAAGGGGTGAGGCAAGGAGACACAATCTCTCCAATGCTATTCACTGCATGCTTAGAAGTATTCAAGCTCTTAGACTGGGAAGGCTTAGGAGTGAGGATCAACGGCGAATATCTAAGCAACCTTCGTTTAGCAGATGACATTGTCCTATTCAGCAACAATGGAGACGAATTACAACAAATGATTGAGGTCCTTAATTCAGAAAGTGTAAGAATTGGGTTGAAGATGAATATGCAGAAGACAAAGATAATGTTCAATAGCCTGGCAAGGGAACAAGAATTCAGGATCGCCAGTCAGCCTCTAGAGTCTGTAAAGGAGTACGTTTATCTAGGTCAATTACTTACAGGGGACCCTGATCATGAGAAAGAAATTTTCAGAAGAATAAAATTGGGTTGGGAGTGCATACGGCAGGCATTGCCAAATCCTGACTGGGAGCTTACCAATGTTTATGAAAAGAAAAATGTACATTCATTGCATTCTACCGGTGCTAACATATGGGGCAGAAACTTGGAGGTTAACAAAGAAGCTCGGGAACAAGTTAAGGACCGCACAAAGAGCGATGGAACGAAAAATCTTAGGAGTAACGTTAAGAGACAGGAAGAGAGCGGTGCGGATCAGAGAGCAAACGGGGATAGCCCATATTCTAGTTGACATTAAGTGGAAGAAATGGAGCTGGGCAGGCCATGTAATGCGTAGGATGGATAACCGGTGGACCATTAGGGTTACAGAATGAATACCAAGAGAAGGGAAGCATAGTCGAGGATGGCAGAAAACCAGGTGGGATGATGAAGTTAGGAAATTTGCAGGGGCAAGTTGGAATACGCTAGCGCAAGACAGGGGTAATTGGAGATCGCAGGGAGAGGCCTTCGTCCTGCAGTGGACCTAAATATAGGCTGATGATGATGATTGCAATTTACGTGATGTAGCTGGTGACTTCAAAAGAATGAATCCTGAGGATGACACCAGTTTCGAGATATGCATTCTAAAGTTTGCTTTGAAATGCATTGGTACTCTAGCAATTTTTTAGCTTCAATGCGTAAAAAGGTGTTTTTGCTGAAAATAAGTGTGTAGTGGGGATGAAGCAACGGACGCAGCAGTGGGACTCTGTCTTGGCTGGAGGTGCGAGCGTAGATCGCGAGCTGCTGACGCCGGCTGAGACTGTCTTTGTGCCCATCATGCAATGCTTCCGCCTGCCATCCAACATTAATAAACCCCCTTCCAAAGTGGTGGAGGTGCTGGGTCTGCAAACCTGGAACTCCGAAGTCAGATGCTACCATCTGCCCCGACAATGCCTGACGAAATCACCCAACAAGCCACTGCCTAATCTCCTCAGGTCGTCGTAACCAGTGTGCTGCGCCTGCGTGACCCTCCCTTCTTTAGTGGAACAGACGACGACGATGTGGAAGATTGGCTGGCCACATTCGAAAAGGTGAGCGGCAACAATAAGTGGGACGACCCGTCGAAACTACAGAATGTGTCATTCTATCTCAAAGACGTCGCAGGCCTGTGGTACCACAACCATGAGTCCGACTTCGCTACATGGAGTGAGTTCAGGAAACGCTTCGCAGACGAGTTCGACCGCCCCGCTGTGCGCAAGCTCAGCGCCAAACAGCGCTTCCGCGCCGAACAGCGCTTCCGCAGACGTACGCAGCAGCAAGGCGAAAATTCCACCACTTACATAGAAGACGTCATCGACTTGTGCAAGTGCCTGAATCCGTCTATGCCTGAGCAGGAGAAGATAAAGCACATCTTGAAAGGCATTGACGACGCCACCTTTCAAATGCTGCTGGCAAAGGACTCATGCATGGTAGCTGAGCTTACGACCTTGTGCCAGAACTTTGACGAGCTTCATAAGCAATGTGTCTTAGTGCGGCGGCCGACACCACCAGACGATTCCCTCACCACTTTAACCATTGGAGGTGACCACGAGACGCTACTGTCGCAAATCAGAGTATGTGCGTGAGGAAGTGGCACGGCAGATCTCGTGTTTATCGTATCTGCCGACCCCAGAAGTGCCTACGTACAATCTCGTGCCGTCTCTCAGACAAGTCATTCAGGAGCAGGTCTCCGAGGTGCTGTCGTCCGCCTCTCAGCCGACACCTGTTGCCGCACCACTCACTTATGCGGCTGCCGCTGCAATGCCTCTGCGTCGACCGCCAGCGGTGGCCCCTCAACTTCTCCGACAGCCACCGGCACCATTCCCTGGTGCACAGCAGCACATCATCAACCCGTGGCGCACTATTGACAATCGACCAATATGCTACGTTTGCAGAATTCCCGGTCATGTAGCGCGCTTCTGTCGTAGGTGCATCGCGGCTGCCTTAGATACCAAGATATCGCGACTATTCATTCCGCCCCCAGTACTACACTCCACAAGACCTGAGGTATACGCACGAGACCCCCAGCCTGACTCTGACTTTCAACCCTGTGCTTCGTGTCGCTCACCCTCGCCATGCCGCCGTTCTTTGTCACCTATGCGTCGCCGACCCACTGCCGAGGCGGAAAACTGACTGCCACAGCTCTGGAGGCACGAGCTGCGTCCTTGTCGACTTGTGTAAGTCCTCGCTTGTCTCCTGCCAACGTTGTCGAAGTTTTTGTTAAAGGTATACGAATGCTTGCGCTCGTCGATACCGGTGCCAGTATATCTGTCATTAGTCAGAAACATTGCCGCTCACTTCGTAAAGTCACAACACCACCTACAGCGTTTTCCCTCAGTACTGCAAGCGCACAGCGAATCCATCCGATTGCAGCATGCACGGCTAAGGTCGTCATTGGCAACGTACTGTACAACATTGAGTTTATTGTATTGACTTCGTGTTCTAACGATGTGTTCCTTGGGTGGAATTTCTTGTCGCGCCATCACGCCGTTATAGACTGCGCTCATGCTCAGGTTGAACTGTCTGTATTTGTCTGTATTTACCTTCTGTCCATATGCCCGTATCTGGTGTTGACAAGCTTGTCGTGGCTGCTGACTCTGACCTGCCCCCTCTCAGTGCCGTCAATGTTCCTGTTCCTGCCCTTACTAAAACTACAGTTCTGTTCACGTCGTCTGACGTATTCAGTCACTGCCACCATGCGTCACTGCCATTTGCCGTCCTAGCACTTCACCACGATGCCTCCGCAATACTTATTTCCAATGCTACCTCATGCCCCATCATGTTGCGCCGTAATGAAACGCTTGGCCACGTTCAGTCAGTCGACGATGATGTTATCGTGCCTATTGATTCCTACAAGCCCAATCCGAACCCTGAGCTGAAGGCGCTGACACCTTACCTTGAATCCGATAACGTGTCCTCAGACGTATTTTCCCCTGCCATCAACAGTAACCTCGCTCCGGATCAACGTGCGCAGCTTATTTCTCTTCTCAACGAGTTTAGGAGGTCTTTTGACTTCCCTCAAGCATCATTAGGTCGAACGAACACTGTTGTTCACTGAATTGACACTGGAACCAACACCCCTTTGCACCAGCGCCCTTACCGCGTATCACCAGAGGAGCGTCGTATAATTACGAAACAAGTTAACGACATGCTTCAGCGGGGAGTCATCAAGCCTTCCTGTAGTCCTTGATCATCCCCCGTTGTGCTGGTCAAGAACAAAGACGGTTCCATTAGGTTTAGTGTGGACTACCAGCGTCTCAACAAAATTACTAGAAAAGATGTTTACCCTCTTCCTCGCATAGACGACGCCCTCGATTGTCTACAAGGCGCCGAATTCTTCTCATCACTCGACTTGCGTTTGGATTATTAGGAAGTCCCGATGGCCGAGTGTGACCGCCCAAAGACTGCGTTCGTCACACCAGATGGCCTGTACGAATTCACAGTCATGCCATTTGGACTTTGCAATGCGCCTGCAACATTCGAGTGAATGATGGACAGCATTTTACGCGGTCTAAAATGGCAGATCTGTCTGCTATCTAGATGATGTCCTCGTGTTCGCCCCCGATTTCACATCTCGCCCGTCTGCGCACGATTCTCCAATGCCTTACCAACGCAAGCCTTCAACTCAACCTGAAGAAGTGTCACTTGCTCACCATACTCGGTCATGTAGTGTCAAAACACGGTATTCTTCCTGATCCTGACAAACTTCGCGCAGTTGCGGAGTTTCCTAAGCCGACTACACTAAAGGAACTGCGCAGCTTTATGGGCTTAAGCTCGTATTTTCGTCACTTTGTCCGGAACTTTGCCTCCATTATGGCACCGCTTACGAAGCTACTTGCTCGCCCTGGTGACCTATCAAATTGGACTCAAGCCTGCGACGACGCCTTCACTACATTACGGCATCTGCTTACCTCACTACCCATTCTACGCCACTACGACTCGACTGCGCCAATCGAAGTACACACGGACGCCAGCAGTGTCGGTCTTGGTGCAGTATTCGTGCAATGCAAACCAAGATTTTCTGAGTATGTTGTAGCTTATGCTAGCCGTGCCCTCACCAAGGCGGAATCCAACTACTCAGTAACTGAAAAAGAGTGTCTGGTGATTGTGTGGGCAATAAGCAAGTTTCTTCCATACTTATATGGCCACTATTTCAAAGTGGTGACTGACCATCACGCTCTGTGTTGGTTGGCTTCCCTGAAGGATCCTTCTGGTCGCCTTGGACGTTGGGCTCTTCGCCTGCAAGAATTTGACATTTGCGTGGTATATCGATCGGAGCAAAAGCACTCTGATGCTGATGCGCTCTCCCGATATCCCGTGAAATCGGCTGAAGAGCTGCATTCAACTAGTGCCTTTCCCTTGGCTGCTCTGACCGTCACAGACATGCCATCTGAACAGCGAAAAGACCCCTGGATCGCCTCTCACCTGAATGTTCTTTTCGCACCGCCAACTTCTGCACACCCACGTGCACTTCGCCACCAAGCCACGCATTTAGCGAAATGGGACGAACTATTCTATCGTCGCAAGTATCGACTGGATGGCCGTAAATGGCTGCTTGTCATCTCTAGCCACATGCGGTCCGATGTCTGCACATACTTTCATGCGGACCCCCAACATGCTCACGCTGGTTCACTGAAAACGTATGAGCGGCTCCGCCAACGTTATTACTGGCATAGACTATATACCTATGTCCGAAAATACATTCGGTTTTGCCAATTGTGTCAACAACAGAAACCATTTCCCCATTCGCCCGGACTCCTACAGCCTTTACCGTGTCCTGCACGACCCTTCGACCGCGTCGGAATCGATCTTTATGGCCCACTTCCATGCTCTGCTGCTGGTAACAGATGGGTCATTGTCGCAGTAGACTACCTAACGAGGTATGCGGAAACAGCCGCACTTCCTTCGGCTGGTGCTCGTGATGTTGCAAACTTCATCTTGCGTCATTTCGTTCTCCGCCATGGCGCACCACGCAAGCTACTGAGAGACAGAGGGCATGTATTTTTATTCGATGTCCTTCAGGAGCTCCTTCGTTCACCGTACAGTTCACCGCACGTCTACAGCCTACCACCCACAGACCAACGGACTAACAGAGCGCTTCAACCGAACGCTGGGAGACATGCTGTCCATATACATTGCTTCTGACCACTCTAACTCGGATGTCGTTCTTCCGTTCGTCACTTACGCGTATAATACCACGACACAGTCGACCACCAGCTTTTCCCCATTCTTTTTTTTATATGGCCACGAACCATGCACCCCTCTCGACACCATTTTGTCGTATCGTCCGGACGTGTCTGAATTCAGCCCAGTTTCTGAAATGGCTCAATATGCTGAAGAGTGTCGTAAGCTGGCCCGTTCATTTACTTCAGACAACCAAGCCCTCCAGAAAGATCGCCATGACCGCAATCTGACTGAACAAGCGTTTGCCGTCGGCTCCCTCATATGGCTCCGCATACCATTTCATTCCCCTGGCTCTTATCATGTCATCATGTATCATGGCATACCAAGGCCCTTATCATGTCATCGAGTGCCTATCTTCCATCACCTATGTTATTGAGCCGCTCAACCCAACCTCCGACAAGCGTCGTCTTGGCTGCCAGGTGGTCCACGTGAGCTGCCTAAAGCCATATCATGACCCCCTTGTTCTCACGTCGCCTTGAGTCGCCAGGATGGCTTCCCTTCGCCGCCGGGGTACTGTAGTGGGGATGAAGCAACGGACGCAGCAGTGGGACTCTGTCTTGGCTGGAGGTGCGAGCGTAGATCGCTAGCTGCTGACGCCGGCTCAGACTGTCTTTGTGCCCGTCGTGCAATACTTCCGCCTGCTGTCCGACGTTAATAAACCCCTTTCCAAGTGGAACAACAGGACATTTGCACTGTGCTTGTACAAATGACCGCTGACAAAGCTGGTGCTAGTTTGAAAATTCATTCCAAGTGGATGTAGAAGGAAGGAAGGTTGAAACTCTGAAAAAAAAAGAGGACAAGTGGAAGGAACACACAATACACCACGAGCGCAGTCCTACCCAAGTGGATGTGCCTTGTGAAATCACTGGCTTCAATTTGTGCATTGGAATATCTGCATGTAATTAATTGAAAATGTAATTTGTAAAATTCTGTTAATTAGTCAATTATGCATATTGGTTTCCAGTGTAAGTAATATATACCTCTTCCAGTATTCCAGCTCAGTAAGTAGACTTGTGCTATATGCCCCAGGCAAGCTTTAAAAATTTTTGTAAATGGTAAAGTAAAACACCCAGTGCGTAAATCATCTTCCTAGTGCCTTAAGTTACTTTTCTGCTGTAACGAATGCAGATGACACTGTTCTTTGTGCGCTAGACTTGTCAGATTCAATTCAATTTTATTGATAAGTAAATTAGTACAAAAACAGTAGTATACAGGAAGGGGTCCCTGAGTAAAAACTGCAGGTTGAATTAAATATCGAGAAATCAAACAAACCTAACAATGCATAGTTGACAAATTAATGAGCAGATGAAAGACGAAATAAGTACAGTGATGTCATGCATAATCATATAATAAAAGCAAGTTACAAAAATAAAAGGAGTACAAAAAATACAAAAGAAAACCGACACAAAATAAAAAAATATTTATACCACGGTATAACATGCCGGCACGATAAATTTGAATAAGTAGACGTGGACATTCATAGGCAATGTCAAGTTAATTAGTACACTCATTCTTTGATTCAGATAGGTAGTCCTTTAATTGAGATTTAAATATGGAAAGGGAGTTGCATTGTTGCAACTCCCTTGCATTGCAATTCATGCATGTGCATGTGCCTGACCCACGTGCACATGCATGAATTCAGAGAGAAAAATGTGGGGATTTCGCCTAGGTACTATGGACACGGAGGTGTATTCACCCGATTGTCCCTAGCTGAGCTAGCTGCACTGCGCGACTGTGGTTAAGCACTTCGGATAAACTTTCCAACCATTTGTCTTTTGTGGCGTACTGGTCACAGCACGGCACTTTTCGATTGGTAGGTCTGTAGTTTGTATGCACGTTTGAACGGTATTTTTTTCTCCTATTTTAAAAAGCTGCATTATATCATTTCTCCTCTTTCACTTCTGCAGTAGTTACCTTACCTGGAGGCCTTTACCTGGAGGGTTCCTGCCAAGGAGAGCGAAACGACCCAGCACTAAGCACGCGGGTGGGGGATTAGGTAGGTACCGCTTTAGCGAATGCATTCCAATGAATAATGACACGTTGTTACTGTAAATTTGTTGTATTGTATGCTTTGCCATTACATAATCTGTGTCGGCCGCTGGGATCCTGTTGGAATGGAAGTTAAGCGCCGGTTCTCGCATAGTGCACACTGCCATTGTTTAGGGATGAACAGAGCAAAGCATTCTTCTGGGGTTTTACGTGCCAAAACTAGTTCTGATTATGAGACACGCCGAAGTGGAAGGCTCCGGATTAATTTTGACCATCTGGGGTTCTTTAACGTGCACACAACGCAAGCACATGGCTGTTTTTGCATTTCGCCTCTATCGAAATGCAGCCGCCGCGGCGTGTACTCCTCTCTAGTACCCAGACGCAGTTCCAAAATTTCTGTCTCGCAACTCACACATGCGCACCAGCATCGGGCAAAGGTGCCTCAGCTCTCACATATGTGTGTGCCCTTGACAAAATAGAAATACACACTTGAAAGAATGCATCGTGAACATGATTGTGCATGCCTCAGGACTGAAATATGCACTCATTTCTAAATGATTGAAGGCTGAAGGGATGGCTTTTGTGCATCTTTAATAGAGACAGCGCGCTTCCGATGTGGTGAAGGAAGGTTGTTCTGTATGACTAAAGATACAAGGGCAGTGACTTTCCAATGATTTGATGAATATGGTGCAAAGGAGATGCACATGTAAAGCTTACTGAGTGGAGAAAGAGCAGCTGAGTGCCACAATATACCTAGAACCTTGCCTTGTGTCAGACTGCTTTCTGTCAGAAACTTGTTTTAGAAGTCGTGTACTGTCCACCAGGTGAAAATTTAGATAATTTTTTATCAGTTGATTCTCTATTCAACTTAATTTGTCAACCAAGGACATTATAAGCGTGTTTAAGGTGGCGATTTAAATATTAATACGTTGCAGTCTTCCAGTACAATGCACAACTTTCAAACATTACTGCACTCGCAGGGATTGGTTAACGTTATTGACATCGCCACCCGCATCACGGAATCGGTGGATACTTTGACCTTTTTATAACCAACCAACCCAAGGACACAGTAATATCAGGCATTATTGCCTCCCATATTAGTGATCATCTTATATTTTTGTTCAATAAACCTCTCAAATGCAGCGGATCTACCTGAAGACGTGTGTCAAAGAACTACAGCTCGGGCCGAAATTCGTCGTGGAACCTAACAAGGCTAGTCCTGCTCTACTGACTGTAGTGAGAGAAGTAACGAAAATGTGCACCGGAAAATGAAAATGACGGATGTGTCTCACGTGCCATTGACGTGCTCAACCCTAATGTTGGTCCCCAGAGCAAGCTGCCATTAAAGAGAACATTGGATTACCTTAAGGGTCACAAACTGTGTGCAGTTCCAGCGGAATGTGGGTTCGCTGTGCTACCGCATGATCTACTGTGCAGGAAAGGTTCCGGGAGCGTTTTGTGCATGTTTAACAGGAAAGATTCAGTATCCCTACGAAAAGTTAGGAATGAAGCAAACAAGCTTGTCACTAGACTGGAGATGAGTAGTGTTTCAAGGAAGATGGGTGGAGCCAGGAAGGATAGTCTAGAGTTGTTTTTCTCTGCCCGGACACACAAGGTTGCCCTCTTCGCGTCATTGTTTCTGAAAAAGGTTGTTGGCGAAAAGCGGTAGTGGATTTCTTGAAATGCAGTAAACCTTAATAGATTCAAAATAGACGATCCTTTCTTGGTGCATAGTTCGGACGATGTTGTACGTTACCTGACTAACCATATGAATCTTGGTGCTAAGGCTTTTTCAGTCAATGTAAAGATGTAAAGGACCTCTTTTATTCCCTGCCCCGCAATGGGCTTTTTTCTTGCGTAGAAGAGGCAATTGACAAACATGACGTTGTTGTCTTCCAAAATGACGCAGGTATCAGTGCCGGTGGCTTTTTAGAATTGTTGAACGTGTACTTGATGTCTACCTATGCAACTTGGGACAAAGGAACTTACCTACAGAAGGAGGGCATCGGATCCAGCGATAAGAGCATGGCTGAAAGGCTGCGTTTTTGCATCGTGCAGTTCGTGCTTACAATAATTGCCCCGTTGTCGTCCGTTGCATCTGGTGGCCAGGCCTACTCGCCTCCAGCATTGTGCAGTGCCACCGTCGGTCAGGTCGAATGTGCCAACATCTACTTCCAGCCATACCTCGATTTTGTTCTTCCTGAGCAACTTGTCTACGGCCACTCAAGCACATTGACAGATGCATCATCGCCGTTGACGAACTTAAAAGCGTGGTGCGCAAACTCGCCGATCAGTGGCTACAGATCCAACGATAAGAGCATGGCAGAAAGGCTGCGTTTTTGCATCGTGCAGGTGTGTACGTCCTATTCATTACACGCTAAAAGGAGTGTCAATAGATGTTTGTTACTGTTTTCGGGCCCCCGCGTGTTGTCCGACACTGTTAGAGAATGTTTCTCTACCTCTACTGCTATGTTGTTATTACTTTTGGGGGATGTTGAACAGAACCCGGGGTCTCCGAAACGCTCACCAGCGGCATGGGACATTGATTCGCTACCTGATGATCCAGCTGACCAAATGAAAATTATGTTGCAATTGCTCAAAGACGTGCATTCTCGTACATTGCAAAGTTCAAAAAGTCAGACAGAACTAGCTACCGACATTAAAGCCATCAAGAATGGGCAGAAAGTAATTGAAGCTAAAATAGGCAACATACACAAAAAACTTAATGAACTTGAAGAAAAATGCGACCCAATTGACTAATTTTCTGAACATTTATCTAATGCAAAATAATTAATCGAAAAACAAACTGCCCGTAGTAATTTAATAGAGTCGCGTCTGGTTGAAATGGAAGACAGGTCACGGCGCAATAACCTAATATTTCGCGGTATCACTGATGCCAAGGAGTCTTGGCAACAAACAGAATCCAAATTGTTTTCAGCCATAGCAGAAGTGGTGGACTCATTTTCTGCTGATTCCATAGAACGTGCGCACCGCTTGGGTGTTTTTTCAGGCAACAGATGCCGACCTATTATTGCCAATTTGAGCGGTTTCAAAGCGAGAGCACAGATTTTTTCACTGCGCAGTCAGTTTAAGTCAAGAAATATCACCATTAGTGAAGACTTCTTACCCGGTACCCGTAGTGCTCGAAAGAAGCTTTTGGACTTTGGAAATAACCAGCCTGGAAAACCAAGTTTCAAGCTTTGTCACAACAAAATATTCTTAAACGACAAATGCTCTGCACACGTGATCTGTTGATGACGTGTGCAATGTAACCCATGGCAGCAGCAATGGTGGTGGCGACGACGCTCTGCCACATGCCTCAACTTAGGCACGCGCGAGGGGTGATGGCCATTCAACCTTACATCGCATGTCAATTTTGTACACCAATGTTAGAAGTGTAGTCAACAAGCATGTCTTACTGTCTTCTGCTATTGATACATGCTCAGCTCATATAATTGCTCTAACAGAAACATGGCTTTCGGCGCATGTTCACGATTCCGAGATTTTTCATGACGCGCATCATTATTCCATTTATCGATGTGACCACACAGACAGACACGGCGGCGGCGTCTTACTCGCAATCAGTAAACTAATTCCATTTTCAAGTATTCCTATTCACAGTGACCTAGAAATTATTTATCACTTACGCTCAGTCATCTTAAAATAATTATAGGAGTGTGTTATCGCTCTCCAACTTACCCATCCTCGTTTATTAATGAACTACACGGTGCCGTTAATCTCATTCATATGCGTTTCCCCCATCATCGCGTCTTTTTTTGATGGGAGGCTTTAATTTTCCGAATATTATATGGGACTCTGGGCCACCGCACCTGTCACCGCCCTCTGTCCAGGCTCAGGAATTTTTGGACGTGTGTTCTTTATTTTCACTCACCCAGCTTATAACAGATGCAAGCAGAGTATCCCTTAATGGTGCAAATACCCTTGATTTATTATTCACAACTAATCCAGAATTTGTATCCGACACTGTTCATTTACCAGGAATAAGTGGTCACGTTCTTATTAATTTCCACTTAAAGATACCACATCCTAAAACTGAGAAGGTAAGCAAAATTATACTAGACTACAACAGAGCTAACTTTCAGGCTATTAATAGTGATCTAGCCACGTTTCTCGACTTCTTAGAAGGCTTCGATAACCAGTCTGTGAAAGCTAACTGTGATCTTTTTAAAAACAAATTGCACCAACTCACAGATAAATACATCCCAAAGCGGAGCATCGCCACTAACCCATGTGCCCCTTGGTATAATCCTAACCTTAAGCGTTTATCGAACAGGAAGAAACGTTTTTATAGTTTAGCTAAACACTCAAACATTAACTCCAGGTGGGCAGCCTATCAGTTAGCCTCTGAGGCGTATGTACAAGCACTCAAATCCGCTAAGATTACCTTCATGACAACAACTCTGCCATCTCTGCTGAAGGACAATGTTGGAAAGTTTTGGCGTCTCATAAATCCAGCACACGACTCATTCATAGCACTTGAAAACCTTAACGGTGATAGCATACCTAACACCCTATGTGCTACAACATTAAATGACATGTTTGTTCAAAACTTTTGCCCTGTTTCAAACGTGCAGCTACTAAATCTGTATGCTTTGATTTTTCATTTATGTATCCCGTTTTTGTTGATGTATCAGGTGTTGCTAAACTAATTGTTTCACAAAAAAAAGTGCATCTCCTGGTTATGATTGTATATGTACTAAATTTTTGAAAAGTACTTCAGCCTATAGTTCTATTATACTAACCAAGATTTTCCAGCAATCTCTTGACACATCTAGCCTTCCTACAGATGGGAAGATAGGGAAGGTGGTTCTGCTCCACAAGTCCGGCAGTAAAACTTCACCACTTAATAACCGCCCCATTTCACTTACTAGCACATGCTGCAAACTACTTCAGCATGTAATATTTAAGTCATTAGTTTTCTCGAAGATGATGCATTTTTCACGTCTTCCAACATGGTTTTCGTAAAACATACTCATGTGAAACTCAGCTCTTGTCTTTCACTCATAAATTGCACCGTATTCTTGATGAATCATCCTTCGCTAACTGCATATTCTTGGACTTCTCGAATGCATTCGACAAAGTGTGTCATCAGCTACTACTTCACAAGCTAAGTTTTCTTAACCTTGATCCTAACCTTTTTAAGTGGATTGAATCCTTTCTTCTTAACCGATTACAATGTGTTAGTGTTAATGGTCATAACTCATCGTTTACTGACCTACATTCTGACGTTCCTCAGGGGTCCGTCCTTGGACACCTTCTGTTCTTAATTTACATTAATGATCTGCCTTCCGTTGTTTCCTCTGACATCTTTCTTTTCGCTGACAACTGTGTAATCGTTCGTGAAATTAATACTGATAGGGATATTAACACTCTTCAATCCGACATCGTGGCTCTATCCAATTGGTGTAAAACATGGCAAATGGAACTAAATGCCAAAAAATCCAAGGTTATGCGTGTCGCCCGAAACACTAACAGTCCTCCTATTAATCTTTTGAACAGTGTTCCATTAGAATCCGTATCATCTTACAACCACCTAGGTGTTCATATATCATGTAATTTAAATTGGACAGTGCACACAGAATACATTATTAACAATGCTAACCATATGCTAGGATACTTACGTCGCAACTTTTCCACCGTTCCTTCTTCAGTTAAACTAATACTTTACAAAACTTTAATACGACCAAAGCTTGAATATGCTGCTTCTGTATGGGATCCTCTGCATGTAAAATTAATCACTGTCCTGGAACTTGTTCAGAATAACTCGACTCGTTTTATTCTCTCCAACTACAATCGCACTGCTAGTGTAACAGCCATGAAAGCCAGTCTTTCGCTTCTGTCTGTAGCAGCCCGTCGTAAAGTTAGCCGCTTGAATTTATTTCATAACATATACTACCACACCTTTCTTTATGACATACTTATTCTATCACCGCAATATATGTCCCATCGCATTGATCATCGCTACAAGGTAGGTATTCCATTTTGTAAAACGAAAACATTTTCTGAGTCCTTCCTTCCGCGCACAGCAATCGAGTGGAACCACCTTCCTGCTGACATTGTATTAATCATTGATAACCAACGTTTTCGCGAAGCACTAACAACCATTACTTAAGTACATACCTGTTCGGAATTATTATTACTGACTGTATCTTGCTGTTGTATTTGTTTGTATTTTCCCCACTCCCCTCTGTAATGCCTTTGGCCTTGAGGGTAAATAGATAAATAAATAAATAAATAAATAAATCTGTGTTGGTTCCTCGACTCAGCGACTAAATAAATTTTTAGCCAAATGTTATAGCAATCTTACTATTCAGTTGCGTGGTTTAAACGTTCGTATTTTTAGATACATTGACATTTTTTTTTTACTTTAGCAGTAGAAAGTGTGCTTAATGTTTTTAAAGATGTTTTAAGTTCACTAATTATCTCGCATGAGCTTTCTGAAGAAAATAACATTAGGTTTTTAGACCGGCGCCTTCACTTTTTGAGACAACACGTCTGCAGGATGTTTGAGCCTAGGGCGAATAAGCCATTATTTCCATTTTTACCATTCCAGTGTACGGCGCGTACCAGCGTACGCTGGTATGCACCACGCTCGTCCTGCTGGCATTGCAGCATACCTCAGTGCCTTGGCTGCCGCTTAGCGGGTGCGTTACAATTGCTAGAAGACCAAAGAGCCTCTACTGATGCCCATACAAATAAGCCACAAGTGAGTGAACAGGACGTGCGAGTTTATTAGGAGAAAACAAGCAGTGCACCTTCTCGTACAAGAGCAGCAATAAAATTTGCATGTCGAGATACGCTGAAACCATAAATGCGAGCTCGTAAACTCCTCACTTTTTTCATCGCACATGGCCCTCCGGTAACGGGCGACAACCAGCAGTGCAAGCAGATAGTGTCCCACCTATTTGCACTGACAGTCGCCGTTGAAGATTAGGAACTTGCATACCGAAGCAATCGGGTGATGCAGACATCTGCTGTCGCATCCAACACAGCAACATGGACTACCTACCCTGCATTTTAGCATTACCTCCTTTCCAACCTGCACGTTTCTTTTGTTGTTTGGGGCTGCTAATGGATCACTCACCCTTGGTGCTCCACTTTCTCTCAATGTGGACATGGTCGGTTTCGTGGGCATCACCATTTTGCAGGCTTTGCCACCCACGTGGCTATCGACCTCATACACTTTGGAGCATGTAAGCATGTATGCTGGGCTCAGTTCATGCCAAATAACAGCCCATGAAAGCCACAAGCATAATATGCCCACAGCTGCAGCAGGAAAGGACAGAATGGGGAGCATCAAATTGGGAGTCTGTCGCTGTGCAGACTGCAGGAGCAGGTGCTTACCTTGAGAGACTGCTTCCCAATGCAACTTACCAGGCCCCTGCATCCGAGAATTGTAATACAGCGACCACGACCAAGTGGTACAGCAGTGAAACCAGATTCTACAATCGATCACTTCAGTCTAGCTTGCACAAAAACCCAGGCTATCGAGCAAGAGCAATCCTGAACAATACTAGGAATTAAATATGTGAATGAAAAAGCTAGCATTCAAGAAATAAGCCACTCTGCAAGCATTGAAAGCCAAAAACACTAAGATAAGTCAAATGCTACATAGCACACGGTGCAAAGGTTAATGCAAGACATGCCAATGCCGCATGCGCAATTTCAGGAAAGGAATATAGAACATGGCAAGGTACAGTAGAAAATACTGCTACAGATATGTTATGCTACTAGACAATGATGGGTATTAAGTATGAACAAAGAATCAGTTGACCTTTATGTTCGGGTAAGGAAGAAGAATGATCTCTAACAAGAATGGGAAACGAAAAAGCTTGCATTCATAGAAAAAAATTTATACTCGGCACAAATAGAATTTGACGTGATCAGGAAGCTGATTAAGGAAGGGCAACCTGACGGAACTCTTTTGGCCAGCGTCATCCATGTTTGTTCAGAGATTGCGCGATCGTCGCAATAACTACAGGCACCAACTGCGCAGCCTCGTCCATGTCAAAATCGTAGAAGGGCGTATGCAATGCGACAGTTTTGGGGGACCTACAATGCATGTCTAAAGTACAAACTTACGGACGTTCCATGGACATTTGAACTTTTGTGCAATGTACGTCTGAAGTACTGTTTTTAGAGACGTTCTGTGGACATTCAAAATTTTGTCCGTTGTACGTCTGATGAATGAACTAAATGGGTGTTCAATGGACATCGAAAACTTTGCTCACCATTGTACATCCCTTAGGTGTATGTGCATGTAAAGGACGTCCATAGGACATCCCATTTCTTGCTGGCTGTTTGGATCAATCTGGTACATCTATTGGATGTTTGTGGCTATCTGGGAAGGTTTGGCACTGCTTAATTGCCTGACGTGTGGTTATGAATTGAATCGGCCATTTTCATCTATCACACGACTGAAGGTTGAAGGTGCCATGAGCATGGTGCCCAAATAAATTGGATTCTACCTTTTGAATCATGGATGAAATTTAGCCTGCAAGAAAATATTGATTTTTCTGTACGATCGAAAATGGATCTACCATGTTATAAAAAGTGTCAGTAGCAATGTATAAGGGCAATGGCCATGGCACCTGCTAAAGTAAACACAAATATAACAGTTTCCCAATGACTAGAATTTATTGTGACTAACTGCGATGGCCCTCGCCAAGGCCAACAATATTTCTTCAACAAAGTGCGGTTCCTCTTGGAGTTGAGCTCTGTACTCAAACTTTGAGGCATTTAATCTGAAAAATCCAAGTGCACATCCAGTGAGCCTAGTCATATATTGTGGTGGTGAGCACCTAATATCGACAGTTCTGAAAGAATATAAATAGTACAGGTAGGTGCAACTTAAACTGTAGACCTGTGTGGCTATGTTGGATGCCACGCAACATCCAAATTCTCATGGGGATCAAGCCCATAAGCGCGAAAAGAGTGACCTTCAAATGTTAAGTATTCATGCAAGATAATATTGTCTCAAGTATTTTTCATAATCTAAATACAAAACTCACCTTCAAATGGGGCAGTTTTTCGCCAGAGTGGCGTAGCCACACCTTTATTGCATTGTGCTCATCACTTTTTTTTTATGTAGGAAAGTTTTGCAGTACAGCCTCTGAAAGATGCGTTGGAGATTACTTATGCATTATTGTGTGTATTACAAGTTCAAAGCACAGCATTAAAACACAGTATCCAGAAGCATATCATAAGCCATTTAAACTTGCTCAAGTACAATACTTGGCTCAGGTGATTTAACGCTCCTCAGCTTGACAAATTTATCAAGTTTGTAACCAGTACGAGTTTGAATTTTGAAAGTGATAAAGGAGATGGTTCTACCAAGTTAATTTTTTCCTACAATATAAACATTGAAGCAGCCAATGCCTTACTTGTGATTGTGTCATCCACTTGCAGTGCAGCAAAAATTTTGTTTCCTTTGTTTCCAAGCCAACTATACTGCATGGCCACCTCTCAGCTGAAAAAAATTCCTAAAATGCGCCGTGTTGCAGGTCCTATGCTGCCACTGCCAAGACTACAATATTGCTGCATCTTTAAAACGCGCACTGGAGTGTCAGTTTTGTATACACAAGCACATTTGATACAGCGGGTAAAGAAAAGAAAAAAAATATCAGACCAGACGCGTCCTCGTTGTTTCTTTCGCAGAAATCTCGGCATCCTTGGTGACAAAACTTGGGGCATTGGTTTTGCATGGCGCAATAAACCCAGCAGAGGCTTATTATCGGTCACAATGCGAAAATGATGGCCATAGATAAAGTTGTGGAACTTCCTAATACCAAAACCTATAGCCAAGGCCTCTCGGTCCGCCTGTGCATAGTTCCCCTCTGCAGCTGTCATTGTTCGAGAGCCATAGGCTATTGGCACCTCATAGCCATTATCGTCAACATGGCTCAACACTGCCCCAAGCCCGTAAGGTGAAGCGTCGCAGGCCAGCATTAGTGGCTTCTGGACACTGTAATGGGCAAGGACTGTTGATGATTGCAGCAACTGCTTAGCTTGACGAAAAGCTTCTCCCTCTCGTTTCGTCCACTTCCAGCTGCTATTGTTATCAAGCAGCCTGTGCAAGGGTTTAGTGTGTGCGCAGCTCCACACAGGAACCTGTTGTAGAAGTTCAAAGCTCCCAGAAAGGCCTGCAGTTCCTTTTTACACTTTGGTTCAGGTGCTTCATGTAGAGCCCTCACCTTGTCGTCAGTTGGCTGGATGCCCGCCCTGCTGACTTTATATCCCAGAAACTCAACTTCATCCATTCCAAAGGCACATTTCTCTTGATTTAGTCGCACACCATCGTTCTGTATGCGTTGCAGCACTGCTTCCAGACGCGCGTTATGCTGCTCTTCGTTCTTGCCACATACCAAAATGTCATCTAAATAGACTTGCACACCTTTGATACCTTGAAGTAGCTCTTCCATGTACCGCTGAAATATGGCCACAGCCACCGCTACTCCAAACTGCAGACGCGTTACTCAAAAGAGTCCTCGATGTGTTGACATTGTCACAAGGTCAGCAGTCTTGTTGTCCACGACAAGTTGCTGATATGCTTGGTCGAAATCAAGCTTCGAGAACTTGGAGCAACCAGCCAGCTTTGCAAACAACTCTTCCGGTGTAGGCAACGGATAAGTCTCCCAATGAATGACAGGATTCAAGGTACTCTTATAGTCCCCACAAATTCGTATACTGCCGTCCTTCTTGACTACCGGAACTATAGGTGTGGCCCACTCGGAATGTCGGACAGACTCTAGAATTCCTTGTCCTATGAGCTTGTTCAGGGCCTCATCTACCCGTGGAAGCAGAGCTAAAGGAACAGGCCGAGGCTTGTAAAATCTGGGTTGTGTGTGGGGTTGCACTTCCACCCATACTGGTGGCCCTTGGCTCTTCCCGAGACCAAGTTGAAAAACCTTCGAGTGCTTCTTTAGCACACTAGTGAGTGATGGGCTCTGGCTCACCTTGTCCATTCTCAGCTGATTGACCTTCAGCTCAATCCTGAGAGCCTTAAACCAGTCCCAGCCCAGCAAGCTCACACCTGCTCCCTTGACCACGGCCAGACGCAGCTGCTCCTGCCTGCCCCTGTAGTTGACTTGGACTATCACCGAGCCTAGCACATTCAATTGCTCCTGGTTGTAAGTATGAAGTTGCAAGTCACAATGCTGGAGCTTGTGCTTGGATACCCGCAGTCGCCGCAGAGTCCTCTCATTGACAACGGAACATACGGCTCCGCAATCAACTTCCATCTCGAGGGGATGTCCATTCACTTCAACAGTGACGTGGAACGCGGGTTCTTCCGATGCTATTTGGAGTACAAGTTCGTCGTCCCGTCACCGCAGCGCTGACCTTGGTTGCTGCCTTCCGTCCGGGGCGCTGGCGAAGAGCGCTGAGCTTTCCGCCGACAAGGCTTCACAATATGTCCACGCTGCTTGCAATAGTGACATTGCACGTGCCGAAATGGACATGCTTCTGGCGCATGCCGTCCTCCGCAATGAAAACACTTGCTGCTGGACTGCTGCTTGCTGTCTGGTTCAGGCTTCACTGTATCACGCTTCGCTGTTGCCGCCTTTTGAACGCGTCATAACTTCGCCGACGTGGCCCCCCCCCCCGAATTTTCTCAGTCACTCGGTGGGCATATTATGCCGCCAACGCCTTTTGCTGGGCCACCACAAAGGTTAAGGGGTCCCGAGAAAATTTTTTTTATTGACCCTAGATGCATGAATTTTTCAGGGAATATTCAACTTTGTGTACTGATTACTAATATGCAATTACCTTTTCTCTACATGAATCCAAAAAAAAGTTACCATTCTTGCCTTATAAATTTGGGTTGTGACTAGCATAAAAAGTAATGTGTCAACAGAGCTCAAATTTTAAAGGTATGTTCCCGAATGTTCAAAGAGTGCACATATGCAATTTAATGCTTGTATCTATATTTTAGTCAAAATTATGAAGTTCCTAAATCGCAGTCTCATAACTGAATATTCGCTGGATATTTCTACATGATTTTAAAATGTTGCAGTATCCTAAAACACTATATCATAGTTTTCTTGCACACTCTAATTCTCTAGCATTCAAGCAAAAAAAATCAAGAGAATTGATTCAGTATTAGCAACACAGTGTTGATCCCAAACTTCAAGACATGGTAAATTCTTTATTTTAGAAAAACGCACAAAACTAAAGAGACTGCATAAATGCACATTTTATGCTTGAAAGCCACAGTATTAGTAATTACAATCTCTCGGAAAGCCCCCGGTGAGTAATCTGAAGCAGGCTTTTGTTTGTATTTCTTCTTTGCGCCTGCCTGGAATGCTGCCGAAGATGAGCGCTTCCTGTCCGAGCTGACTGCACTGCGATTGTCTTTCTCAGCTGCTCTCTGGCTACCTTGGCATGTTTGCTCTAGTTGCAGCTCGCGCAGTATAAGTGAGCTAGACTCTTGGTTTCCGAAGTTGAAGCGCAGAACAGCCTCTGCCACAGCGGCCTCAACGGCAAACAATGACACATTCTTGTCTTTTTGTGCCAGGCTCCAGATGACCGAATGCAATGCCTCATTGGCATTCTGTGTCTTGGCTCTCTGACATCTCTGCAAGAGCTTTTTATCAGACAAACGCTCATAAACAAGACGTAGTGCATTGCCGACGGCCTCTGGCAAGTTGTACTTGCTTTTTGGGGTGGGCTCATTTTTTGCCATGGCTGCATTATGCTTGCACCATGAATCTGGGCCACGGGGACATAGGCTGCGGTTCGATTTGCCGTCAGTGGAGGTTACATGATAATATGTAGCCCATACAGCCGTGTGCATTGCATCCACATTTCCAGAATGGGATTTGAGAGCCCAACCGTAGTAGTTGGTCAACTTTGTGATAAGGTCGCCAGTGAGGCGGCCTTTACCACTGATGCGCTCTCCGATCTCCCCTTTGTGCTTCTGCACAAGGTTCCGCAGTGCAGTTCCCATGCGTTTCTGCACATGGTTTGCACAGTCCTCCTTTTCAAAATTTATGAAGCCGTACACTTTGGCTTCATTGACAGCATTGTACGACCGGCTGTCACCATCACAAAGCATGGTTGTATACCTGAGGCCATGAAGCATGAAGCAAGAGGGATCGTTGAAATAAAATCATTGCCGCCTCTACTTCCATCTGGCCAGCCTTGCACGAGGTGTTCTTCTGGCATGAATGCTTAGACTTCCACTCGGCATATTCTGGCCTCACAGGTTTTGGGCCACATTCGCAGTCAAGGCAAAAATTGGAAAGCACTACCAAGTCGAGCACCCGCATACCCTGAAAAAATCTCTATCACAGTGGCCACTCCTATGTGGGAAGTATGTCCCCTAGTGTGCCAGCTTCCATCAAAAGAGACAGCAATGTTTCCTGGGTTGCCAAAATTGAGGTCTTTGTAGAGGCTCTACTATTGCTGCACATTTACTCATATGTCCACCACAGGCTCTCGTTGCTGCTGGCTTTAGCTTCGTTTTCAAATACTGCTGATATGTTTTATTATAAAGGCCTCGGTGCAAAATGCCAATAGTGGCGAAAATATCGTTCAGCGCTGTCTGGCCATTGCCTGTGCTTTGCATAGCACGCGCCGTGCGAATGTTGATTTCGAACGGGTTGCAGTTATTGCTACCACCGCGAACTCGACGCAAGCTCCAGTTCGAGCCAACTTCCCCGCAGTTGCTGCACTTAACTTTTAGTTTTACGGCTACGCCGTACTCACGTGCGTCACGTTCGATTGTCAACTCTCCATGACACACTTCGCAAGAAGAAACTTCGTGCAGTAAGTTGTTCACCATATCCAGGTCGACAATGGTATACGTCGTGGTCGATGCACTTTTGGGGCTGCACTCGCTTGCGAGAAAATTCATTTTGCGATCCGTCGCCGAGACCGAAGAAAGTTCTGCTACTTTTCGCTGCGCGCGCCGCTCGATCATATCGCGGTCAGCCGTTGTCAAAAACATAGAGTCTATCCTCACACGGTCCGTTCGCTTGCGCATACCCGTAGTACTGGAAGCAGCGTCCATAATCGCCGTCACGCTTTCTCCAGCTGCGAGTTCTTTCGTTGCATCACTACCGTCTGCAGTTGTAATCGCAAGCGGCTGTGATGTTTTCTGGCGCCTTGATGGAGTATCACCGCTGTCAGCTGGGGCCGTATTCTGAAACATTCACCTAGGCGAAATTTTTTTTTTTCGCTTTCAGGCGTGCGCGCTGATTGGCTGGTTGAGCAAAATTGAATGACGTCCGGCTCAACGACCCAATCAGCTCATCCAATTGTGCTAAAACAGCCAATCAGCGTATGCCTGTAAGCGAAAAAAGAAATTTCGCCTAGGCGAACGTTTCAGAATACGGCCCCAGATTCCGACACCACCATGGCCGCTATCGCGATCGCCGGCTGCACTTGCGTCGCACCGCCGCTTCGTCACGGTACCCCTTCCGCTCTTCCGCCGAGGTCTGCAGATGTCATCGTCGATAACAGCGATGTTTTGCAGCAATCTGGCCACGTACCGCCACTGTCAGAGGCTGTCGCGATCGGCGGCTGCCTTTGTGTTGGGCTGCTACATCGCGGCGCCTGCCAGTCTGCTGTTCCACTCGGCTCTGTCGATGACCCCGCTGGTGACTGCGATGACTCCTCGGGCTGCACAGCACGTTTTCTCCGCCGTTTGCCGAATTTCTGCAGTGTGCGGAACTTCTGAGCACGGTTTGGCATCTTGATCACGATCGCGGAACAACAAAACGGGCGGAATGGCGTTGCCTGCGCGCGTCTTCAGCCGCCCGCGCTTGATCGCCCGCGTTGCCAGTCCCCGCGCTCCAATCACAAGCCGTCGTTCAGTCGTGTTAGCTATGGACCAATGATACAGCGCAGTTCTTTCTCTTGCTTTTGCCCGGCAGTGCACTCCCGTGGCACCATGGGAGGTTCCTTTATGGCGGGGGAAAGCAAGCCGAAAAGATGCTCTTTCAAATGAGACCAAGATGGCTGGGCTCCGGCGAGCAGTCAGGCCGTGCCGGACAGTGCTAAAAGAGCCCATTTTCGGCATTTTGTAAGCGAAAGCAAGTGCTCCGATGAATAAAGACGGCATTTTTTTGCTCAACGATGCTTCATTCTGAGCCAATTTTTTGCTGGCAGGTGCGCGATGGTATGAAGAAAACGAAAATAACAATATTGAAAAATCGATTTTTTTGTAGTTTTTTCGTCCTCAGGACCCATGTCCCCTTAACTCAGGCTCCGAGAGGAGCCGTCGCTGTAAGGCGTCATCCCGGAGGCCACAGACCAACCTGTCGCGGAGCATATCTTCTAAGGTAGTTCCAAAGTTGCAGTGCTCCGACAGTCGACGAAGCTCGGCGATATAGTCAGCGATGCTCTCGCCTGGCCGCTGGTCACTCTTCCCAAACTGGAATCTTTGCACAGTGACGGATGGCTTAGGGTTGAAATGCACCGACAGCTTCTAAACGATATCGGCGTAACTCGTCGCTGACGGCTGGCGAGCACAGGGAATGAATGACGGCGTACGTCACCGGTCCACAAACTGTGCACAACACGGCACGCTTCTAGTTTTCCGTGGTTATGTCATTCGCTTCGAAGTAAAATTCGAGCTTTTCGACGTACGAAGACTATGCCGCCTCACCGAAGCTTGTTGGTGTAAATTCTCCCATGCAGCCCAACGTTGGCGTCGTCGCTGGTGCCATATCAGTGGTCCCACCCTAGTCACCAATTGTTATATATTTATTTACTAAGCCGCTAGCTTGCGGCAGACCTGAGGTTACATAGTTCGTGACACAACAGTTACAACTTCGCCAGAGGGGCATAGGCGAGGCTCTGTCCACCACACCGTCCATAGGAGTACTGGTTGTCAGTTGCCCGCAGTCTACACTTGAACACACAGGGTTGCCAACACAACACAGTTGCATGGCATGCCAATGTGAAGGTTGCATTATGAATATGCACATTTTGCAAGCTTACTCAGCAGTATATTGACTATTTAAATTGCAATGGAATCTACTCTCTACTGTACCAGAAAGCTGTGTACATAGCCATGCCCTTTTGTATGCAAGAGCATGGCCCCAATTATCATTCAAATTATCACCTAATGTCAACTAAAATTATTACGCCCTGCACAGCCCATATGATGCTTCTGTGAGCGCTGTTATGGAAAGAAAAGTAATGGGAAGATAAGTAATGTGCAGTCAATATGCTTAGTCTTACCTGATTGTGAGAACGGATTTCTTGGCAGAGAGGCAGCCATAAGAGGTGAGCAGGCATGGGTGCTGCTTCTATGGTGTCTCTCCAACCCTGATCGTAAAGACAAGTGTTGATACAACAAAAGGAATAAATGGGCATGCCATGATATTAGAACATGATGCACTGAACCTACCTAAATGTTCATGCTCTCGTGGCTGGCTCCTTCATTCATAATGACCTTTCAAAAAACGCACAAATATATTATTGGAGCTGAATTCTCCAGCCGTGCACCTGAGCTAAATTGGTGTCATCATTTGACTTGCAGAAGGTTGGAAACCTGGCAAGTTAGTCTGAGCTTCGTCTGCAATGTCACCAAAATAGAAGCAATAAACTGCAGTTTTAAATGCGATGATCACATTGACAAAATGCACGTCCTTTAAAAGAGTCTGCAAATTCAAATCTACCTTCTCCACATGGTGCTGAGGTGCTATTCAAGCTGCTGCTTTCTGCTATATAACATGAACTTAGCCTTGGAGTCAATTTTGCTTCTCAGCCTTTTGGGCTAAGATCAAGATCAAACTTAAAATAAACAGCTCAGTCAGCTGTGCTCATCTGCTTGTAGCAAAGAAAAGCTGCCATCAAATGTGAGAATGTGTATTGAGAGTATGTAGGTTTTATTCATTTACTCAGTGTTGAAATATGTAAGCAGACATAATTACTTGTTTAGCGCAAAAACAACGGACACGTGAAAGACGACAGGACAAGGCGCTTTCACGTGTCCGTTGTTTTTGCGCTAAACAAGTAATTATGGATTCGCACCAACTAGCCCGCCAACGCATTGTAATGTAAGCAGACGCTGGGCATATTGCCACCTGGTGTTTTGAGCCAGTAAACGGTCAGCATAGAGTTCCCAGCAAAAACGGCAAAGAAGACGACCAAGAGAAAGATTCCGCGCCAGCTGGAGAACCGTTTCTTCGTATCTGGCATTTCGTGTCTGGCTGCTGTTTTGTTGCTTGCTCTTGCCTTAGCGCTTCACAATATGCATGGTAGCATAAGTAGCAACCTTCGGATGACCACTCAGACTACATTGAATCCATGCAGTCATTGTATGAATTTTTTTGTGCAGCTAGCCCCTTACGTAATGACGTTTGTGTGGTTTGTCAGTAAATGATAATTCACAGTCGTCGCAAAAACCTTTTAAAATTTGCCTAGGTAGCAGCTGCATGACACATGATTCATTTTGCTTGGTGGGAATGTTTGATTTGGTCAGTTAAATCATTAACACAGCATGCATTAGTGGATGATGGACAAAGATTTAAAAAATCATGCAAGATTATGCAATCTTAAAACGTTTTAAAAACAAATTTGTAGAGCGCTGTGGACTCTACAAGTGCAGCGGCTCCTTTGTAGTACGCATTGCAGTACCATGTGTTCTTTCTGCACAAGAGAAGGCATAACTTATAAAGAATTTGCTCATTGCAATCACAACAGCGGTACTTGTTAATAGCATGAAGACATTTTGTGATACTAATGTTCTAGGTTCAATATTTAGACCCATTAGGTGCAAAGACAGCTACATAAACATTACTGGGCTTGACTTCCCTGCAGCCAGCAATGCTAAAATTTGCTATATGCTGTAATACAATCTCTCTGTGATGACAGTTGTGAATGCAAACGTTACACAATAAATAACAAATATGAACATGCAGAAAATGACATGCCACAATTTTTTCAGTCAACAAGTAAAACCGAAATGTTGTTCAATGGCCTTGCACATATACATATTGCACCTGCATAGCAAAACAAGTGGTGCAAAAATTACGAGATTTAGTAGCAGTAACCAAAAATTGTGGCAATGCAAGGAGCAAGTTGTTTTGAGTTGTACGAGATAATTAAACTACATTATGAAATTGGCAGCTTCATTCATGCACATTTAATGCGTGCAATAAACCATACCATCATATGCTGGGTGCTGTGACACATTCAAAACACTTGGAAGGCTCCATCCTTGCACATCTTTCTGCAACACTCGTGTTGCTCCTGCATAAGAGCATGACAAAATTCCCTGAGCACTGTAGATGTTACACGTGATCAAAGGCAGGGGTGCCTGGTATACCACCCCCTGGCTATAGAGAACACCACTGATAAATCTCATGCATAGCAGACTTGTAAACTAATACATGGTTTTTCACAAGCCTAGTGGCCCTCCAACATGGTGGCCCTGACATCTTTGTAACCTATTTACAGATAGCCGAAAATAAATGCATACTTTTCTGCATAGACTGTACGCTGAGGGAGTGGCATCTTGTCTTCGTCACTGTAATGCCTTTTTTTTCCTTTTTCCTCTGCCATGGTCGCTTGCACTTGCAACGTCAGAGTTGTCTTCGGCTTTTCTGAGGCCCCGTACAACATCATCGTAATCGCTTGAAATGAACTCACACTGACACAAGTATCTTGTGCAGGCAATCTTATACTGCACAGGCTTTAAATACAAAGGACATCACTTGAACAACTTATTATGTATTCAAAGTTCATATGTATTCACAAAGGTTACCTGATGCAAGCAGCAGTTATCTTTTTGTTGATTTTCTAGTCCCTTTACTGTGTTCTACACTTCAGTTAAATGTAATTTCCTGTACGCTCTCTCTGGCTTATATGATTTTTCATACAAGTAAGAAATTAAGGCATAAATGAGAGACAAGTGTGTCCTAAGTATAACTAAATGGTCAGTATTCATCTACAAATTTCATTTGAATGCATGCAAAAATTAAAATACAAGCACCACCTAAAACAAGATATGACTGCAGCTAAAGCCTCATCCAACTAAGCAGTTCATTGTGGTCTTACATTGTCAATAATCTGCTTTGACCTATAAGAGCATTTTACACCAACTTATAGGCATTGCTACTGATGGAATACTGACGGCAGTGCTTGTACTGGAAGCAATATTTTGTGGTGCTGTATTGAACTAGCATGCTGAACTATTATTGCAATGATCAGCTGTGGTCTGCTGAGCTGCTGGTGTAATAACGTTGGAAGCAACATTGCCTGTGTAGGTAAACATATATTAGATGCTCCTTTTCCTTTGACAAGAACATTCAGCAGCAGACACATTTAGCCGGCTATGGTTAAATGTAGTTTGTGTTAAAGCTTTCTATTAAAACTTCAATAAAGCTACCTGAACAAGTACGCTTAAGAGGCTTAAAAAACAGCATGATCTCCCAGAAGACACAGTGGCTCACATTTAACTTATAAGCTCAACATTCTTAATTTTTAAGCTCAACATTCTTCACCTTTGACTCGCTTGATCTGAAGCTTTGGAGTGACCTACAGCCTCTATCATGTACAGGTGGGGCTCCAGAATAGAATGCAACATAGTGTAAGCTGCATGCAGAACCAATGACTTTCAGATTGGTGAAGTCCTAAATTAGTTAATTTAGAGTACATAATTATTAAAGTGCACAAGAAAACATCCTCGAATAGTGCAAAAAAAATTTAAATGTGACTGCAGCCTGCATATATGAAATAAATAGACAAAATAATAAATATTACCAAATGCATCAACCCACTTCAAGAGCCAGTCTCAGCCACTCATTTCCAGGCATGGCCCCAGCTGTCAACAAGCTTTTTATGTATTTTGTTTGTGGAAGCCACATGCAGCTGTTGCCATCAATCCAGTTTTTCTGTATAATGGCAACAGTTTGTGTATAATGGCAACAGCATCATCTTCTGGAAAGTTTACAACTATGAAGAAGCCACCTTGCACAAAAAGAAAAAAAGGTAGTTTATTTCCAAAAGCAGTTACACTAATCATAAAAAATTAAATTGCAAAAACTGTACAGCAACATGACACAACATGACAGCTATCGCTAAACAGCATGCAAAAGTGGAAATGTAATATTTTCTCTCTTGAATAACGCTCTCAGATATTTTTTGAAGTATGCTCTGAACTGGCCAGGACTGCAAGCCAGAAAGCTGAGAGACGGCAAATCTCAAGCGTTCTTGATTGACAAGGTCTCACATACAAGTCTCTCCTTTGGAGGAACTGTCTTCTTATCACAAAGGGTGTGCCTGGCTTGTCATGCACAAAGTTGTCAACAATAAGAATTGATCCATCATTTAATGTGCAGCAGCTGTTGTTCTTACCAGCTGCCAGTACAACGTTGCCAGGCAGTGTGGCCTTTTTAAACTGTGGGTCTTGAAACAGAACGATCAGTGGACCACAGTTATGCTCTACAGAAAATAGAGCTTCTGGTTGTACCAAGAAATTTATTTTTTGAACATTTCTTTGCTCTGACAATCTATTGCAGAGCTGGTCAAGGGCATGTTGAGGCTTTCGTATTGTCACGTAGTAGTGACGCTGAAGAAAACAGTCGTAAAACTGTGTATGACGAAACTGGTTCTTTATTGGGAAACCTGTGCCCACAAAAGCAAGCTACACTCGGAGCACAACTAAAGCGGCGAACACAGTCGGTGATCGTCAAAATCTGATCAGCGGCGAAACATGTCGGTTTTTATACATGAGTCATCGAAGGTTCCAGATTAGTCCCTGGTGCCCGCGTGTCTTCCAGAAAGTACTAGACAATCCACGTTGCTCATACAATCACATTACATAAGCGTCGGTGACAACAGACCGTAGATAGAAGCATCAGGAACGTTCGAGAAACTTCCGATACATGCAGGCGTGTCCTGTGCCTAGCGATAACATGTAACATTTGTTAGCCAGTGAAAAGCGGTCACCGGTGAAAGATAAACATGTATACGTGTCAGTATCATTCTCTGGATGGTTTAGATATAGTTTTCAAATGTCAATGCACTCCAAGCATCGAGGGGATCTAGGTGCGACACATCAGTTGCTATGTGGCACAAGCGCTGCACATTGTGTGACACTTGCTCTTGTCCATGTATGTCGATGAAGTTTCTCAAAAAATTTTAGCATGTCACTTGCATAACTAACCTTACTTGCAGTTGACTTAGGTGAGGCTGGTATTGTAATGGTCACATGCAGCGTAAGAAAATTCTTATACATGTGGGAAGGGATTGTAGAAGACAACACTAAAGGCCCTCCATATAGTAAGAAGAAGCAAAGTTCAGCTGCCCTCCAGCGATCTAGCTCCACAAGACTTCACAGCTTCCTATTATATTCAGAGGGAATGAACTTTGCAGGTTCAATGTTCCTCTGAGAGATTTCACTTCTGACTTTAGAGCCAAGTCTAACTTCTTTCGGCCTGCACACCCACAGAATGAGTTTTTTCATGACACCTAAGCAGACAAGGTGCCTGTAGTCCAAAGGCACATCGTTTACCATATCTATTGGGAGTTCCTCCAAAATACTGCAGCATGTGTGGTGTTGCTCCCAACTCTGGCTGCGAAAAGTGTTATCAGTGCTGAGGGTGTTAGCAAAAGTTGGGGAACAAACTCTTCGTGCTCTATACATTCCCTTCATGGTCATTTTTTTTGCAGCTGAAATAACGTGCGTGGCTCCTGATATAAAGGACAAAGGCTTTAGCAGATGCATCACAATTTAAGCTACGTAGCTTCACAGGAACTGACACATAAACAGAAAGGCCTTTCACTGCCAGTACTTTGGTTTCCTCAACAAAGCACTGCAAGAACTCATTTGCATCTTGCGGTTTGGTGTTGCCGAAAAAAACACTGACAAAAAAAAACGGTTCGCTGTCTTCAAAATTTCGGATGCAGCAAGGATGATCCAGAATTGGTCTCTCGAACTCTTCACTAGTGGCAGACAATCAATATCAAAGCTAAGATTAAGCTCGGCAGGCAAGTGCTCACAGCCCAAAAGTGTTTGCCGCAGTCCTGCCTCTAGGCCAAAATGGTGAAATTTCCCTCCCGCTAGCTCTTTGACATTAAGGACCTTATTTGGAGTTTGCAAAAGAGTCCTAGCAGACAAAGGTAGCGACAAAAAGCAACTGTGACTTCGCAGAACTGACACTAGTGACGTGACCATTGCCTGGGGGCAGCGCGATTCAACCAGCCCAAGCTTCCAACATTTTCCAGGTGTATGTTCAACACATTGCTGTCGCCGCTATCAGATCTGGTGTCCTGCGTGCTTTGCACATCACTGCTTTGAAGTTGGTTGTAGCGGTCCGGGTAGAATAACTAACCACCAGACATAACTTTGGTGAGACGGGTGTTGTCCGCCATTTAATATTATTCTCCGCCGACCCCTCTTCTTCCTCTTCTCCCTTCACTTCTTCCTCTTCTCCCTTCACTTCTTCATCTTCTTTTCACATTCCAGAAGTAGTCCACTTCATCCTTCCCGGCTTCTTTTGTTTACACCTCCTGGTGTAATATTTCAAGACATTCCCGATTGAGGCGGGACTGGCGCTTACTTCCAAGAATTTTTATTTGAAAAAAAAAAAACTTTTGTACATACAAACATTTTATCACAAATGGAAAGTCATAAGTGACCAAAAAGAAACTGCATTTCTTTATCTGTAAGATTCAAACTATAGGCACTTGCACAGCTAACGCCAGTTTTGCTAATGTGCGCTGCCTCCGTTATATCCCTTTCTGTTTTTGTGTTTGCATGTTTAAGGAAAGTCGTCCAATCTAAGTGTGATGTGCATCCACACATGTTGCAGTGATCTGGAAAATGTTCGCCAGATTTGATTTTTTTTTTGCTTCTAAGTAATGCTTGCAAGCCCTCACATTGTAGCATTGGCACTCGACCACAACTTAGTGGAATCTTGTACACCATGTGCATTACACAATCAGTGTAACGATGAGCATCTTTTGCACACATTTTTTTCGTTTCTTTGGTCAGGAAAAGGCAGATTTGTGCTAACTTGCATGGAGCAGAAAGCACAACTGCGACATCATATCTGTTAACCATCTTAAGAGTTTCTGAAATTCTGTGTATATAGGGAATGACCTGCGGTCTTCGTTTATCAATTGCCGTTTTTTTTTTGGCCTGGGTTCTTGAACTCCTGTAAGACCGTCTCACATACAGCAGTGAAGATGTACCAACTAGTCCGGGAGCGGATTCTCCTGGAGCTAATTTCATTAGCCTGACAACACGACGACAAAACTCTATTACTGTTCTTGCAAGTGTTCCCGATTTGATCATTATTACTTGGTTTTGGTATTAATGCTTGCTAGTTCTTATTGTGCTTTAGTGTTTGGTTATGCATAAAAATTCGGTTGTGAGAACAGCCAATGTCCTGTCAATTCAGCTTTGTCCTCATGTTGTCAGGCTACCAAAACCAGCCCATAGATTTTGTTTCCTTTAGTTCACCACGTGAACTGGCTTTCTTCATTAGGAAGCAAAACAAAGTGAAATTAGACCAAGACAGGAAAGAACATCCTGTCCTGTTTTAATTTCACTTTGTTTCACTCCCTAGGACACTGTAATAATTAAGTATGAGCCAACTATTCCAGCAACAAGTAGTGATATAGCGTTGTCTTGGTTTGTAATTTTTCTTGTTTGTGCTTTGATTTTACAGTTTTCTTTGTGTCTTAGTGATTTTTCTTATTGCAGTGCAAGCTAGACTATATGTGCGGCATACGCCAGAGCAAGATGGCGATGCACACATACCACATTGAAATGGTTGTCCTTTTGTTCTCTTTCTATGCTTGCTCTCTCCACATGTGAGCAGTAAAATCTAAAATTGTCCTTTACATGGTCGAGCGAATTGGGTATTAACTAGAAGGAATAAAAATATATCGTGTTTTTTGCCAGAAAACTTGAGTAATTTCACCTTGCAGACATCATTGTGTCCATGCTGCACAGTCCAAGAGGAAGACGGTACAAGAGAACATGCTTGTCAGCTTGCCATGCTCAATTTCATGCTCAGACGTCCGAAGAATCAGGGGAACTGGGGCACCAATTTCTTTCTGACCATATGAACCAACAGACAGGAAAGCCAAAGAATGCGTAGGGGGAATCTTTTTATTTAAATGCAAAATTAATTATGAATGCACATTAAATTTGTGATAAGCTTCAGATTCGTAATAAAGGGAAGTGGAAGTGGAAGAAAAGACGCTGCTGAGAGCCAAGCCCATCCGTGCATGATGTGCTCTACCAATTCAGCTACCATGGCAGCTGTTTCCTTCATTGGGTATGTTGTGTATGTGTAGTAAACCTAACCCTGACACTGTTATTCAGCTCCACTCATCGCCACGGCAGCATACTTTCAACTGCAGAAGAATTGGGGGAAACCGAGGGGCTTGATTTTTAGTGACAACCATTTGAACCCAAGGCAAGCAGAGGTTTTCTTTTTAAATGAAAAGTAAAAATGATTGTAAATGCAAGTTAAGCTTGTGATAAGCTTCATATTAATAAAAAAGGAAAGTCCAAATGGAATGGAAGACAACTTGGCAAGCCCCTTGGTTCCCACATCTTGCTCTTACGTAGTGAAGACTTTCATTATGGCAGCATTCATACCTAGAGGCATCTTACAAGTTTATTATGGTGATAGCAATTATATAGACTCTCCAAGCGCATTTCTGCCGTCGTCATCACCGCGTGCTGTATGCTATGTGTGCGAGTGAAAGCGTACGAGGGTGAGCCGGCAATCGTGGCTCAATGTAGCGCACACGAGGAAGAAAAGCAGGCGGGAAGCGTGCGGTCTTCTTTCGCACGAGGCATGGGGGCGAGGTGAAGGAAAGGGAGGGGGGGGGCATTCTGCTCCGTCCGCTGCTGCTCACAGTATGGCCGTACGGGCACCGTATCTTGAAAGCGATCTGCGATGTGGGCGAAGAGCGCGCCCGCCCGGGCCTCATCTTGAAAGTGATCTGCGATGGGGCAAAGTGCATGCGCCAAGTGCCAGTAGCTTCCTATGCGCTGTGCTTTCGACGTTTATTTCACGTTGAAGTGAGACAAGAGACAGCGCGAAGGTCAATTTGCCCGCTGCTGCTGGCGTGCTTTCTCACTCTGGCACTTTCACAGCGAGTTTCTGCAATCATCGAGCGAGACGTCTTCATGTTTACCTGTGCGCATGTGACACTGTGTTTGTCTATTTAGTTAGTAAACGAATGTTTACAACTTTATACCATCCAATAAACTTTGTATAGCTCTCTACTAATTTGCTATCGCAATCTATGTTTCGCCTTTCCGGCAAAACTGCGAGTTTTTCTTATTGGCAAGATGCCTACTCTTTATGTACTGCACAATGCCTGAAGTTGCAATGATGTTCCAAATAGCTGCCATGGCCGTGAGCAGCAGCTCACAACTCACACAGAGGTATCACAGCTGGAACAATATGATAAAAATGCAAAATATTTAAAAACGTCCACCTACATGTTACAAGTCATAACGGAAGACTGTTGCCTGGGAAATGTGAAAATGGGAACAAGTGCACCATTGGGGATACTTTTTGGTAGGCTTCGGCACCTCTCATACAGATTCCTTGACATTCGTCATCATCATCATCAGCCTATATTTTACGTCCACTGCAGGACGAAGGCCTCTCCCTGCGATCTCCAATTACCCCTGTCTTGCGCTAGCGTATTCCAACTTGCGCCTGCAAATTTCCTAACCTCATTATCCTATCTGGTTTTCTGCCGACCTCGACTGCGCTTCCCTTCTCTTGGTATCCATTCTGTAACCCTAATGGTCCACCGGTTATCCATCCTACGCATTACATGGCCTGCCCAGCTCCATTTCTTCCGCTTAATGTCAACTAGAATATCGGCTATCCCCGTTTGTTCTCTGATCCACACCGCTCTCTTCCTGTCTCTTAACGTTAGTCCTAAGATTTTTCGTTCCATCGCTCTTTGTGTGGTCCTTAACTTGTTCTCGAGCTTCTTTGTTAACCTCCAAGTTTCTGCCCCATATGTTAGCACCGGTAGAATGTAATGATTGTACACTTTTCTTTTCAACGATAGTGGTAAGCTCCCAGTCAGGATTTGGTAATGCCTGCCATATGCACTCCAACCCAATTTTATTCTTCTGTAAACTTCTTTCTCATGATCAGGGTCCCCTGTGAGTAATTGACCTAGATAAACATATTCCTTTACAGACTCTAGAGGCTGACTGGCGATCCTGAATTCTTGTTCCCTTGCCAGGCTATTGAACATTATCTTTGTCTTCTGCATATTCATCTTCAACCCAATTCTTACACTTTCTCGAATAAGGTCCTCAATCACTTGTTGTAATTCGTCTCCATTGTTGCTAAATAGGACAATGTCATCTGCAAACCGAAGGTTGCTTAGATATTCGCCGTTGATCCTCACTTCTAAGCCTTCCCAGTCTAAGAGCTTGAATACTTCTAGGCATGCAGTGAATAGCATTGGAGAGATTCTGTCTCCTTGCCTGACCCCTTTCTTGATAGGTAACTTTCTACTTTTCTTGTGGAGAACCAAGGTAGCTGTGGAATCCTTGTAGATGTTTGCTAAGATATTCACGTATGCCTCCTGTACTCCTTGATTACGCAATGCCTCTATGACTGCTGGTATCTCTACTGAATCAAATGCTTTTTCATAATCTATGAAAGTCATGTAGAGAGGTTGATTGTACTCTACAGATTTCTCGATTATATGATTATGACATGGATATGATCCATCGTAGAATATCCCTTCCTGAAGACAGCCTGTTCTCTTGGTTGGCTGAAGTCAAGTGTTGCCCTGATTCTATTGAAAATTATCTTGGTGAATATTTTATACAATACTGAAAGCAAGCTAATGGGTCTATAATTCTTCAGTTCTTTAACGTCTCCCTTCTTATGGATTAGTATAATGTTGGCGTTCTTCCAGCTCTCTGGTACAAATGAAGTTGTGAGGCATTGCGTATAAAGGGCCGCAAGCTTTTCAAGCATGATATCTCCTCCATCTTTGATTAAATCTACTGTTATTCCATCTTCTCCAGCAGCTTTTCCCCTGGTCATGTCTTTCAAGGCCCTTCTAACTTCAGCGCTAGTTATAGAAGGAGCCTCTGTATCCGGTTCATCACTATTTTGAATGAAAGTAGCTTGGCTGTTTTGGGCACTGTACAGGTCAGTATAGAATTCTTCCGCTGCTTTTACTATGTCATCGAAATTGCTGATGATATTACCATGCTTATCTTTCAGTGCATACATCTTGCCTTGTCCTATGCCAAGCTTTCTTCTTACTGATTTAATGCTGCGTCCATATTTTACGGCTTCCTCAATCTTTCCCACGTTATAATTTCGAATATCCCTTACTTTTTTCTTGTTGATTAGTTTTGACAGTTCAGCGAATTCTATCTGATCTCTTGAGTTGGACATTTTCATCTTCTGTCGTTTCTTTATTACGTTCTTTGTTTCTTGGGAGAGCTTACCTACTGGTTGCCTTGGTGCCCTACCTCCTACTTCAATTGCTGCTTCTGAGATCAACCTAGTTACGGCTTCATTCATTACCTCTATTTGTCTTTATCTTCCTTTTCTAAAGCTGCATATTTGTTTGCAAGCACCAGCCTGAATTGGTCTGCTTTTACCCTTACTGCCTCTAGGTTGGCCTGTTTCCTCTTGACTAATTTCACTCTCTCTCTCTTCAAATTGAGAGAAATCCTAGATCTCACTAACCTATGGTCACTGCACTTAACCTTACCTAACACTTCTACATCCTGCACTATGCTTGGATCGGCAGAGAGTATGAAATCTATTTCATTCCTTGTTTCTCCATTAGGGCTTTTCCAGGTCCACTTCCTGTTGCTGCGCTTCCTGAAGAAGGTATTCATTATTCGGAGCCTATTTCTTTCCGCGAATTCTACTAACATCTCTCCTCTTGCATTCCTAGAATCGATGCCGTAGTTGCCAATTGCTTGATCACCAACCTGCTTTTCTCCCACTTTTGCATTGAAGTCGCCCATGACTAAAGTATACTGAGTTTGCACCTTTCTCATTGCTAGTTCAACATCTTCATAAAACTGTTCTATTTCTTCATCATCGTGACTAGAGGTTGGGGCATAGGCTTGTACTACCTTCATTTTGTACCTCCTATTCAGCTTTATTACGACGACTGCTACCCTCTCATTAATGCTGTAGAATTCATCAATGTTGCCCGCTATGTTGTTATCCACTAGAAATCCTACCCCGGATTCTTTCTTATCTGGAAGACCTCTGTAGCAGAGGACGTGGCCATTAGTCAGCACTGTGTAAGCCTCACCAGTTCTTCTAACCTCACTAAGGCCAATAATATCCCAGGAAATGCCTGATAATTCTTCAAATAGTCCTGCTAAGCTAGCCTCACTCGAGAGGGTGCGCATGTTGAACGTTGCCAGGTTCAGTGCCAGTTCAGACAATTAACCCATGGCCCTCAGTTCCCAGTGGCTGCGGAGCACCTGACCAAGGCAGCGGTCAGACCTGCTACGCGGCAGAGGTTGCTAAGAATCTCTGGGTCAAGACAGGCCACCAATGGAAACTGAACCTGGCAACGTTCGACATTCATCACACCTCCCCAAATCTAGCCACTGTACCCAAGTTTAGTTTTAGTGCTTGTACACAAATGCCCAGGAGAGTGGCCGAAGGGACAGACAACCACCATAGCTCAAGTGGTAGAGCGTAGCCCACATGGTGCGGTTGAGTTCTGTTTCGGACAGCTTAACCGTCTTCCACTGTCAATTCGCTTTTTCTTAAGGATAGAAGGCTTATAATAAGTTTAACCTACTTTTACAATCAAATCTTAATTTTTAAAATGCATCTACTTCCCACTACGCTTTCATTGGCGTCAGTCTATTTGTCCTCATATGGTTGTTAGAGACACCTGAAGGTGATGCAAGAAAGGGCGAGGTGGAACCCTTTGTCTACTTTCCAGTGAATGGATGTCACTGAAGAAAGTGTAGGCTTATATTTGTAAACTGCCCTACTTTTATTTTTTAAGGGGATTGAGACGCCACTAAATAGCACTAGCAATTCTGACAAGCCAGCAGCAGATCTAAACAGATGCGCTGCAGTCGGCATATTGCTTTGGTGTCTGCTTACTTTTGTGTCCATGCACATAGCTGAGTGCTTGTGATGTGGGATTTCATGCAGGTTCAAGACGGGGCCCCCAGAATTCAGAAGTCTCTGGGTCCAGAATTCTCGGCCGTCAATCTGAAACAGTGCAGAAATGTTCACAAAAGGGCAGCCTGGGTGAAGAGAGGTGATAATTCGAATAAAAAAAAACTGTGTTGCTTATTTTCAAAAGTTTAATTGTGTTGGAGTCTGGAAATTAACAGCATGCCAACTGCAAAAAAACAAAGTAAGTCTTTGTGAATGTAACCATGAGCATAACCTTGACCCACACAAGCACCAGTGACCATTTCCTTTGCTATCGGCTACCAACCAGTTTCTCGGCAAATACATGGTTGCAGCTGCCATTCTTAAAACAATGAATTGGAATAATCTCCATAGCATTTGAAGCATGGCGGCTGTATAGTAAATTGCATGAAATGCACTGCCAGCTTAGAAGAAGTTTATAAAAGATGCCCGTTCTGTGGTGCTTGACCAGTAGTCGATGAAGTGCACACTTGGAACGCACTGCCTGTGCGGAGAACGGCACTGCTAGAGGAAGGAATTCCGTGGAAGAATATCCTTAAGTGTACAAAAGAGATGTTTAAATGCACAATGACGTTAATAAATTACGTAAAATGCACGTAAGGTTATACAGTAAACGTCGTGAATTGCCGAGTATGGATATACAGGTGCCAGAAAGTAAACACAGCACGCAAGTGATTGCCACTCTTAAAGTCCCTTTAGGTCAAACTGTATTTACGTGCACTCTAGCATTGGTAGCATTTACTACATAGCATGCACAAATGAAATCCGAGGCGGTCCTGCTTTTGATGTCAACACTGCATCATCAACGGCTCGGGCTAGCCCAGCTGGGCGTAGGAGTGCTTCATCACAACCAACAATGTTAGGGGAGTTTCTTTGCACTTGCCGCAACCCAGTGGCGCACCGAGGGGGGGGGATTTTGGGGGGAATTGCCCATCCCCGCTCCGCTCATCCGAAACTCACAACCGGGGTTAACCGAGCGAAAAGTAGCCACAGAAGCTTCTTCTCAGGTCAGCTTAAAAAAGCAATCGTGTTTAAAAATTACCTAAAATAGATGGGTAGCATGAGGTAAATTTTTATGGGGTTTAGGTCTCAAAATATGTCACAGAAACAAGAAAAAAATATTTGCAGTTCTGCAGTGTGGTACAGATATGGCAAGTGAGTTCTGTGGGAGCCCGCAAGGTGGAGGAAGGTTCATGAAAGCAAAAATTGTCATCCACCCGACTGTTGCATGAAACTGCCTTTGTATCTAGACATCTGCCCGAAAGTTTGAATTCGGTGCCAAGTTTGTCCAGGTACCATTATCAGGCAGGTAGCATTACTAGCTAGCATTTTATGAGTTAAGCTTACATATAAGCTCCTATAAGCGCACTTCATCAATCAGGCAGTGCACCGTTTCCAATCACGCCTTGGAGCTTGCTTCCTCTCACAGTAAAGCATGAATGTAACGAGCAGCATTAATAACACCAGTAGCAAAAGTGTAGATCAATTTTGTGTCCACCGGAGGAACCCTTTGGTAACGGCCGCTATTAGGAACGTATTAGGAATGCTGTGGGCTCGCATGCATCATTCGGGTGCAGCACATGATGTGGCTCATCATCATCAGCCTGCATTTATGTCCACTGCAGGACAAAGGCCTCTCCCAGCAATTTCCAATCACCCCTGTCTTTCGCTAGCCGATTCAAACTTACGCCTGCAAATTTCCTAATTTCATCACCCCATGCACATAATTTTCTGGCATCCTCGAGTGCACTTCCCCTCCCATGGCACCCTTTCTGTAACTAAGGCTCAACCCGTTATCTGCCCTATGCAGTACAAGGGCTGCCCAGCTCCTTTTTTTCTCTTAATATCAACTAGAATATCGGCTATCCCCATTTGCTCTCTTATCCACACCACTCTCTTCCTGTCTCTTAACGTAACGCCCAACATTTTTTGGTCCATCGCTCATTGTGTGGCCCTTAATTTCGAGCTTCTTTGTTAACCTCCAAGTTTCTGCGCCATACGTTAGCACCAATGGAATGCAAAGATTGAACATTTTTTTTCTTTTCAAGGACAGTGGCAAGCTCCCACGCAAGAATTGGTAATGCCTGGTTCCCTGTAAGTAATTGACCTAGATAAACGTACTTCTGCACAGACTCTAGAGGCTGATTGGTGATCATGAATTCTTGTTCCCTTGCCAGGCTATTGAACATCCTTGTCCCCTGCACATTAATCTTCAACCCTACTCTTGCACTTTTTCATCTTCAATAATTTGTTGCAATTCATCCTCAGTGTTGCTGAATAGGACAATGTCATCAACAGTGACGTCAGGGGTTTACAGGGTGGTGATGCAGATTATAAAGGACAGACTGCAGGCATGGGTGGAGAGCGAGGAGGTGCTGGGGGAACTACAAAATGGGTTCCGGAAACAAAGAAGGTTAGAAGATAATCTGTTCTCATTGACGCAGTGTATTGAAATAGCAGAAAAGGAACACAGGCCCCTATGGCTCGCATTTCTGGATATCAAGGGAGCCTATGACAGTGTAATCCAAAAGGATTTGTGGGACATACTGGGCACTCTAGATGTGGAAGATCGAGTACGTAATCTTTTAAAAGATATCTATAAAAGTAACAAGGTGCTTATAAAATGGGAAAACAAGGTATCTGGGCCTATAGAGATACAGCAGGGGCTTAGGCAGGGGTGCCCTCTGTCAGATTTGTTGTTCATGCTGTATTTACAAGGATTAGAGAAAAAATTGGAGAGGAGCGGACTTGGCTTCAACCTTTCCTACTTCAAGCAAGGAGAATGGATTAAACAGTCAATACCAGGACTGATGTACGCGGATGACATTGTGCTTATGGCTGACAGCAAGGAAGCCTTGCAGGGATTAATGGACATTTGTGGTAAAGAGGGAGATAGCTTAGGTTTGAAGTTCAGTAAATAAAGATCGGCAGTCATGATTTTTAATGATAATCAGGGCAGCGAGCATAGGATACAGGAGGTTACGCTGGAGGTGGTGGATAAGTACAAATATCTTGGAGTGTGGATAAACAATGGGGCTGAGTACCTAACGGAACATGAAAAATATGTAACGGCTAAAGGTAGCAGAAATGCAGATGTGATGAAAAATAGGGCACTGTGGAATTACAATAGGTACGAAGGGGTGAGAGGGATTTGGAAAGGGGTGATGGTCCCTAGTTAATTGTCGGAGTCATCAGGGAGGTAGTGGCCGAATACGGCACCAGGGAGGCCAATTCCTGTTCTGGTGAGGGAGTGACTTTGATGAAGCTTAGTGGGCCTGCCTAGTTTGGTTGCACCTGAACTAGTATAGCCCCACTAGCTCTTGGCAATATGTATTTTTTTTCTTTGCCGTTGTCAGGCACCACTCCATGCCTGAAAATGTAGTGGAATGGAGCAGGATTAGAACTTACCACCTTCAGATTTGAAGTCGGGTGTTCTACCTCTACTCTACGCCACTGGAAAGGAATAGGCTCCGAATAATGCATACATTCTTCAGGAAGCGCACCAACAGGAAGTGGACCTGGAAAAGCCCTAATGGAGAAACAAGGAATGAAATAGATTTCATACTCTCTGCCGATTCAAGCATAGTGCAGAATGTAGAAGTTTTAGGTAAGGTAAAGTGCAGTGACCATAGGTTAGTGAGGTCTGGGATTTCTCTCAACTTGAAGAGAGAAAGAGTGAAATTAGTCAAGAGGAAACAGGCCAACCTAGACGCAGTAAGGGTGAAAGCAGACCAATTCAGGCTGGTGCTCGCAAACAAATATGCAGCTTTAGAACAGGAAGTTGAAGATAACATAGAGCTAATGAATGAAACCGTAACTAGGCTGATCTCAGAAGCAGCAATTGAAGTGGGAGGTAAGGCACCAAAGCAACCTGTAGGGAAGCTCTCCCAAGAAACAAAGGACCTAATAAAGAAACGACAAAACATGAAAGTGTCCAACTCAAGAGATCAGGTTGAATTCGCTGAACTGTCAAAACTGATCAACAAGAAGAAAGTAAGGGATATTCGAAATTATAACGTGGGAAAAATTGAGGAAGCCGTAAAATATGGACGCAGCATGAAATCAGAAGAAAACTAGGCATAAGACAAGGCAAGATGTATGCACTGAAAGATAAGCATGGTAATATCATCAGCAATTTCGATGACATAGTAAAAGCAGCAGAAGAATTCTATACTGACCTGTACAGTAGCCAAAACAGCCAAGCTACTTTCATTCGAAATAGTGATCAACCGGATACAGAAGCTCCTTCTATAACTAGCGATGAAGTTAGAAGGGCCTTGAAAGACATGACCAGGGGAAAAGCGCCTGGGTGAAGATGGAATAACAGTAGATTTAATCAAAGATGGAGGAGATATCATGCTTGAAAAGCTTGCGGCCCTTTATACGCAATGCCTCACAACTTCAAGTGTACCAGAGAGCTGGAAGAACGCCAACATTATAGTTATCCATAAGAAGGGAGACGTTAAAGAATTGAAAAATTACAGACCCATTTGCTTGCTTTCAGTATGGTATAAAATATTCACCAAGATAATTTCCAATAGAATCAGGACAACACTTGACTTCAGTCAACCAAGAGAACAGGCTGGCTTCAGGAAGGGATATTCTATGATGGACCATATCCGTGCCATCAATCAGGTAATCGAGAAATCTGCGGAGTACAATCAACCTCTCTATATGGCTTTCATAGATTATGAAAAGGCATTCGATTCAGTAGAGATACCAGCAGTCATAGAGGCATTGCGTAATCAAGGAGTAGAGGAGGCATACGTGAATATCTTCGCAAATATCTACAAGGATTCCACAGCTACCTTGGTTCTCCACAAGAAAAGTAGAAAGATACCTATCAAGAAACGGGTTAGGCAAGGAGACACAATCTCTCCAATGCTATTCACTGCATGCTTAGAAGAAGTATTCAAGCTCTTAGACTGGGAAGGATTAGGAGTGAGGATCGACGGCGAATATCTCAGGAACCTTCGGTTTGCAGATGACATTGTTCTATTGAGCAACAATGGAGAGGAATTACAACAAATGATTGAGGACCTTCATCGAGAAAGTGCAAGAATTGGGTTGAAGATGAATATGCAGAAGACAAAGATAATGTTCAATAGCCTGGCAAGGGAACAAGAATTCAGGATCGCCAGTCAGCCTCTAGAGTCTGTAAAGGAATATGTTTATCTAGGTCAATTACTCACAGGGGACCCTGATCATGAGAAAGAAATTTACAGAAGAATAAAATTAGGTTGGAGTGCATACGGCAGGCATTGCCAAATCCTGACTGGGAGCTTACCACTGTCGTTGAAAAGGAAAGTGTACAATCATTGCATTCTACCGGTGCTAACATATGGGGCAGAAACTTGGAGGTTAACAAAGAAGCTCGAGAACAAGTTAAGGACCACACAAAGAGCGATGGAACGAAAAATCTTAGGACTAACGTTAAGAGACAGGAAGAGAGCGGTGTGGATCAGAGAACAAACGGGGGTAGACGATATTCTAGTTGACATTAAGCGGAAGAAATGGAGCTGGGCAGGCCATGTAATGCGTAGGATGGATAACCGGTGGACAATTAGGGTTACAGAATGGATACCAAGAGAAGGGAAGCGCAGTCGAGGACGGCGGAAAGTCAGGTGGGATGATGAGGTTAGGAAATTCGCAGGCGCAAGTTGGAATACGCTAGCACAAGACAGGGGTAATTGGAGATCGCAGGGAGAGGCCTTCGTCCTGCAGTGGACATAAATATAGGCTGATGATGATGATGATGGTCCCTAGTGCGACTTTCGGCAAGGCAGTCCTGCGCATGAGATCAGAGGTTCAAGCAAGGTTGGAAGTTAAGCAGCTAGGGGTAGGTAGACTGGCTCTGGGAGCACACAGAAATACACCAAATCAGGGGGTACAGGGTGACATGGGATGGACGTCATTCGAGGACAGGGAAGCCAGCAGCAAGATAGATTTTGAGAAGCGATTGAGAGAAATGGCAGAAAAGCGGTGGGCAAGGACATGTAGTTTTCAGTTATTTGTACATGAGGAATGTTGACACAAAATGGAGGAAGCTTACCAGAAAATTGTCAATCAAATATTTGGACTGCAGGAGGGGTGCAAACCAGGAAACAGCGGTTAAGAAAAAGGTTAAAGAAACAGAGAGGGGTCTAGCTGGTGGAAAACAGGGACGCAGACTAAGTCAGCACTGGGAACTGTGACATAGCGATAACGCTGTGCAAAGCCATGCACACGCTCAAGTGCAGCAACATACGCCCCCTTGCTCGGGGCTATATAATGTACAGTTTTCTTCAATAAACGTTCTTTCCCACACCCGCACCCGTCTCGAGCGTGAACATACAGAACTTTCAAGCAAGAAATTGCGAAAGAAAATATCTATGATAATTCTAGGGGAAGCTCTTTGTTGTTTGAAGCCAGGACGGGAGTATTGCGGACTAAGATGTACCGAGTCAAGTACCAAGGTATAGACACGTTGTGCGGTGGGTGTGGAGAAGAAGAGGAAACGGCTGAACACCTCATACTTTCCTGTAAAGGGCTTAACCCTACAGTGCAAAGCAACGGGGCAGATTTTTTCAAAGCATATTGGGGTTTAGGGACAGTGAAGACAAAATATAGACTTTAAGCGGGTAGAAATAACCAAACGGAGGTTATCTGATTGGTGGCTAAAATCAAGGCAGGGGTGAAATTTCACCCACCACAATGTACAAAATATGTTAATAGTCATGGCTAGGTGGCGTATGCCACCGCCCGATTTAAAGGGTTCAGCCTCATCCATCCATCCATCCATCCAGGTAGGGTGCCTCGATGCCCAGCGCCGCTTTCAGGGTGGGGACACCCACGCTTTTCGGCGCCATCTTGGTTCTTTCCAATACGGAGGTGCTGGGCGTGTGGCGGAAGCAGATTAACCATTGGGCAGAAAGGGCGGCGGGCGTGCTAAGGGCGATAGCGACGCGATTTAAATGCAGATTTTCTGCTTTACCATCTCATAAACAATTTGCTTGCATAGAGTGCTCGTTTCAAAAAAGGTTGTGTGACACTTTTCGCGCGTATCGCAAGCACGATTTGTTTGCGAGGTTACCCCCCTTTTTTATTTACTCATTTAACTGCATGGTAAACGACCCACAAATGTTACTGGAATTTATAACATGGGTTTTCTGGCAAGGTTACATTCCTTCCAATAATTTTCTTCAGTGCTTTCAATGGTGTTTCTCAGACAGCTCAGATCTTGAGCTTCAGCAAAAGACTTGAGAACACCATCAAACACAAAAAATACAGTACAGAATTAATTTGCTTGCATAAATTAAAATTTGCCGCCTTGGACATATTCATTTAGTTGATCAAGGTGGTCTTCTTGTCCAGGTTCTTCAGCCGCTAGCATGCACACATGAGCAGTGTCCCACAGTGTGGATAATCGGCTTCAACAAAAAGCCTGCCAAGTGGGCGAGCACATCTTCCCCCAGAGAAGAAACTTCCTCTAAGTCGAGAATGATGTCGCTTCTCTCATCACTCTCTTCTGACTGAGTGATGCTTTGTGCTTGTTTAATTTTTTGCTGAAAAAAAAAACCGACCAGGTAGGTACTGTCATCGATCGCGTATCCATGAAACGAGTTTACAAGTGCCCCAATACTTATAGCTACAAAAAAAAGGTCGATTCACAAATGTCTAGAATAAACCTACGCTGTTGCAACAAGTCAAACACGGCGATCATACCATACTGCAGCCTTATAATCACTATATATATATATATATATATATATATATATATATATATATATATATATAAACAACATATACAAGCAACTTCTCTGTGAAAATGAAAAGGATTACAAAGGGACATTATACTTAACAAAATCATGATCCTCACTAGCATATCTTCGTTCTGTCCGTCGGTACCCAGCTGTCACGTTTTACTTGCGCTGCCCTTCCTTCGTTCAACGTCCCGGGGGTAACAAAATACCCGCGGCTCTTTCGCGGTCGATGCAGTGCACAGAGCGAGAAAGCAGCCCGCCATGTTTCGTTAACAAGCACGAACATCACAAGAGACTACACAAAACACGAGCTCTCGCACCACAACGCCACCAAGAAACCAAATGGAGCGCGCTCCGTTCAGCTCGACAGCCAGCGCGAAAGAACCAACATGGCGCCGAAAAGTCAGAGCGGCAGCGCGGGGGGGTTCAAAGGCTGTTCCCAACCTGTAAGCGGCGCTGGCATCGAGGCGCCCTAGAAAAAGGTCCATTGCTGTTTGGGACTTTCAGGTTTGCACAATCTTGGGACAGAGAAAATTTTCTAAACCTAGCCGCAGTGACATAAGTAGGCATAACTGCCGTAATTACTAGTCCATCCGCGCGAGTGTGTCAGTCATTTCGTTTAAAAATATACGGCGATATCCTGGAATCACACACGTCGTAAGTTTGGGCTCAGGGATTACATGAGGGCTCGGCACGCCACCGATGCACCCCTTCGCGGCGCTACTATCGCAGGAACGTGCTCACGGAAGGGATTTTCATTGTTTGTCAAGAACGCATTCAAAAACATTCAGATGCAATGCTTGGGTGTCCCGTAAATATGTACAAATATCGTCGAACAAAAAGAAAGGAAGCCGTGGCACGTATACCCGTGGGTTTCCCATAGCCACCCGATTCTTGTCCCACCGTGGGCACGTGATTAAGACTCATCATCGATAGCCTTGTATGACCGTGTCGCGCGGTGTCGGAGCCGTGGAACGGCGGCTTGAGATTCCTCCCGAAGCAAATGCGCGACTAAATTCGCCGCCACGGCACCGGACGCTGCCAACACCGCGCAGCATCTCCGCGGCCGCTGGAGAAGTCCACCGCGCAACAGGCGCGAATGGTGAGCCCTCGTTTTGAGGGAGTCGCACAGCGCGTCCGTAGCGTGTCGTGAAAGAGTCGCCCGCGGCCACCCCTGACGTTCACGAGCAGATGGCCCCCGAGCGTGCACAGTCTGTCGAAGATGCGAGATCGGAAAGCGGCAACCTGGCTGGCCGACCGGCAACCAGGTCTAAACGCTCGGCTAAGAGCAAAGGTTCCGCAGAACGGAAGACGACGACCGCCGCCAAACGCCGGAAGGCGCCGTCCGTGGAGAGCTACCTTTCCAACCGCTCCAAGGCACTGCCGAGGGGCATCATCAAGCTTCCCCGCAAGCGACACGCCCCGTCCGAGAAGAAGGTGCACTTCGACCTCCCATCCACGAGCTCGTCGAGCAGCAGTGATGACAGGAAACATCGACACAAGAAACCTCGGCCCAGTTCCTCCAGTAGTGACGGGCACGGACGCCGCTTAAAACACCGGCCGACGCATACCGGAAGCAGAGAGCGATCGAGAAGCGCACCCTCCAAGCGGACGCCCAGGACCCGACCACGCAGCTCGAGCAAGCGTCACGGGCACATTCGGTCAAGGAGCAGCACATCGTCGAGCAGCAGTGGCCACAGCGACAGACGTCGCCGTTCACTGAGCCACAGGCACGGAGGTGGTGGGCGCCAGTCCTCGGACCGGCGCGGCAGTGGCCGGTCGACGAGCCCCTCTTCAAGCAGCAGCGGTGGCACAGAGCGTCGTAACACCGAGCGACACCGCAGGTCACGGAGCACGTCATCGTCCTCCCGCAGCAGCAGCAGCAGCGAACGAACAAAACACGATGCCAAGCGGCATCGCCGGTAAAGTAGGGCACAAGCAAGACAGAAATGGCGAGCGGCAAAGGTAGCGCTCCACACGGATATGCGCAAGTGCTCGAAGCCCCGCGCTTCTGAAAACTGCAACGGATAAGCGAAATCTCAACTAAGCATGGAAGGCGCTAGAAGGTCAAATTGAGAGACGACCACGATAACTGTTTAACGCAGCAGGGACTATGCGTAACAAAAAATATTCGTCCCAGACGTCATTGGTAATAAATATTGAGTTTTGAGCGCTGATGCACTGATTCGACCGATATACTTCCTTATCGTAAAGAGAGGTGCGTCTTTTTTAAAGCGAAGCTTTATATGGCTATACGAAACGAAAAAAGCGTCTGTGCGTTGCCTGTGTACAGAAAACTATGAGCATGGCTCGAGCGTCGTCTTCTGCAGCTGGCTTGTTGGCGCCCCTCCTGTTGAGCTCGTGCTCGGCACGGGCTCGTGCCCCTGCTCCCACGTTCGTCGACGTCTTCCACAGCTGGCTCCGTTACATTATTACAAGCGGCAATGGCGGGCGAATGCTGCTAACCATGCCGCCGAGCAAACTCGAGACATCGAACGCAAGCGAGAACGGCGGATTGCGGGTATACCGTCAGTGACGTCGTTCTTTGCGTCGCAGCCGAACGTTTAACCTCATTAAGAAACACATAGATGTAACCACTAATTGCGAAAGGCTTTAATGAACCGTCGGGATTATTCCAGTGATAAACACTGGGGCCGCACGTCTCAGCTTAGCTGGTTAGCCATCTGTACGGATGCTTGGGCGGTAATTTTTTTTCCCTCACCGTCAAGACACGTCCTGACTGTGAAAAAATTTCCCAGCCCTCCCTCATTGAGTAATTTCGTTCCTACCCTGCCTCGGCGAGCGAAAATGTGTCGTCCACTCTCACACTCAGTTTCCTACTTAAATAAAGGATATTTTGCAGAAACCATCGACCATGATCATCAATGTAAGCGAGCGAACGTAAGCGCGAGTGAGAAAGAAGAGCCAACGTGAGAGAGAGGCAGTGAACGAGCAAACGTTTACTTGCAGAGTCCGACCAACCACGAGAATGGCCGAAAGAGCCATAGAAAGCTACTCGCTTTAGTAGTTGTCTCGCGAGTGAAAATTCGCTACGTTGACACTGCTTAACTATGAGAATAATTGACTTTTTTTTTCTACGAACCAGCTATGAACGGGCTGCATCCATGTGACGAGTTGCGTTAACACGAGTTGCTTATTGTACTTTTGCGATAAAGCTCTACTGCGTTTCGCTGATATTGGTTATAAATGGGGCGGGAAACGGCCAGAAGTGGACAATCAGAGTTCATACTAAATTCTGATATTTTACTTTGCGCACATATCAAAAGTTAAAAAAATTCACGTTTGATGTCATTTATAGGCAGAGTAACTCGTGTTCAGTTTAGCACTAAACAAATGAGTGCTTCGAACCAAAAAACAAAATCGGGGTAGCTTGCACTACGGCGGCGCAATGTGAAAGACACAGCGGAGCTGATCGGTTCCTAGCTGGTCCTGGCTATACGAAGTCATGCTAAGTTATACGAAGTAATGACAAGTGATGCAAAGTTATACGAAGTGTATAAGCATTTCCTCGTGGTCCGTGACACCGGGAAACGCCTCGCGAAGTACTTGCAGTCCAAGCACACGTAGGGGAAGCGGGGCGAAAGCTATGCACAGTGTACCGGCGGCGCGCAACAGACGACACGCTGGGATGACGTAACGGCGCATGCGCAGTAGCGCGCAGCTGGTGGGAGCTCGACCGAGCCGCCGCCAGAGGCGCCTGCTGCAGTCACGGACAGAAATATGTTAATAGTCATGGCTAGGTGGCGTATGCCACCGCCCGGTTTAAAGGGTTCAGCCTCATCCATCCATCCATCCATCCGACACACAGTGCACAGTATCTCTACTGCACAAAAGTGCACTAGTATCTCTACATGAAAAGCGTGGACACAGAATGGAGGAAGAGGTCAAGGAAGTTGGCAACCAAGTACAGGATAATCGAAACTGCAAATAGACAACCAGGAGTCATCAGAAAGAAAGTGAGAGAAATAGAGACCGTGAATTGGATGCAAAGAATGGAAACAAAAGGACGATTGATATTTACAAGAATGAGAAGAAAGAAATTAGAAGGGAAAATCTGTTAGATAACACAAAGGGCAGTGCCTTGCTATTTGAGGCTCGAGCCGGTTGCCTAAGGACGAAAACATATCGGAAGAAATATTCGGAACTAGATGAGACATGTGCATGCTGCAGTAAAGATCCAGAAACCACTCAGCACATCCTGATGGAATGCGACGGGATCCACCCAGCGAGAACCGTAGGTAACGTGCAACTGCCAGAAGCGCTTGGTTTCAAAGTGGAAGGAAACATAAACAGATCAGCCGTAGAGATCAGCAAGAGACGATTGGAGTACTGGTGGGAAAAAAGCAGGGAAAAGACGGATACGGCCTGATCTCTTAAAATCATAGGCAGCGGCACGAGGTAATTTTTTGAAAAAGAAAAATAATAATGAGAGGTATACAAAAATGCTAGATAAAGAACATGTATAGTATACCTGATTAAATCAAGCAGGCTAGGTGACTATTTGTCGCCGCCCCGTTTCAAAGGGGATGCCAATAAATCATCATATCATCAACACCGCAAGCGTTCGGCGCTAATGCGAGGAAACGGAGAAGCGCGGATCGCGTCGGCAGCACCTCTGCGCGTTACCTCGTTGGTGGTTGTAGAATACGGTTGAGTGGGACGAGCGGCTGGGGCGGCGCATGTTTTGCAGTGAGGCGCCCGACGTCGAAAATACTGTGGCGGCGCTGCGATCGAAGTGGATTTAAGTGGATTGGGCTTAGAGTGTACTAGACAATAGTCGAGTGGGCCGAACGGCGCTCTGCCACTGAGGCGCCGCGTGTGGAAAAATACTGCGAGGGCGCGGCGAGCGAACTCGATTGGGGCGGAGCATATTCAACGTACTTTCGCTGCGGGCACCGAGGCCGATTGCGCATAGTACGCTCTTAAAATAGCGCTTTATTTCAACTGCAAATTTATGTTTACACCATTTTGCCAAGCATATATATTTGAGGCATAAATTATACAACGCGACGTCTTCAATTTTGCTGTCCTTGTCAAGCGCGTCGTCTGCTAGCGAGCGCGCGTTCGCTACGCGGACGCTGGCGGACGCCCAGTTTTTCTCGCAGAACCTCTGTGCAGTACATTTTTTAAATTGTTTAGTTGCTTCGGTGCGCCCATGACTCTTGACGGCCGGTGCCAAATGCAGTTTTAGCCAGGTGAACTGCTGTTTTTACCACTGTCTTCTAAAAGTAAATGGTATCTCCGCACCATGAAAGCTACGTAAGAAAATTTTATTATTGATATCGTGTCATTTTACACGCGCTTCTTGTTGGTGGATATTGATCAGGGACAATGATCGAAGAAAACAATATTATAGTGAAATAAACCAGGTTTATTAACTGCGTGGCGTGAAGAATGACCAATGCATTTCTAGGTAATTAAATCAAAGGGTACATAGACATATATATTTACGATATATATATGTAAGGGAAAAATAACAAATATTCTAAATGCAATAATTAAAAAGTGAGAACTCCCTACCGGAATAAGCGCACGTGTTTGCAGTAACAAACACACTTATTAGTGAATACTGGAAATAAAACTCCCATTCACAGCAATACTATTCATAGCAGGCAAAACCATCTTATATATATATGCGTATGTGTGTGTGTGCGCGCGCCGTTCGAATGTAACGCATAAAAGCACTGTGGAAGTCTCAAATGTGAGTGAACGGTGCAACTAAGCACTGTTCCGAATGATTGTGCTGCCGGAGAGTCTCGGCTGTTGCGCCGAGGCGCAGTTCCTGAGAGAATTAACGCACGGTCGGGTGTTCAGTCCTACTTAACAAGTTCCTAGCTGGCATTCAATATAAACGCACCGTTTTGGGGCAGCCTGTAAATCTGCTAACTTGATTCAGACAAGGAAAACGTTGACAGTCTCACCATGTTTGCAACCCATTAAAACTGGTTGCCCCATGTGGTACGTACACATATCTTCTTCAACGAATGCAACAAATCTGCACATATCGCTGTGTGTATGTGAGACATGCCGTTCATTTATTTGTTTCATTAGGGTCGTTATGATAGTGCACCGGATAACTGAACGCAGCCGTTTTAATACACAAGCTGCAGAGTTGAGCGCTCATACATTTGAGAACGGCATTACATTTATGTATGAAATATAGGATAAGCGTAACATGTTTTTATCGTAAATCAGACTCGAGAATAATTTATATTGTTTAGACCCGCAGAAATAAGCCGAAGAACGCAGCCACCTGCTTTCTTTTTTTCTTTTTTTTTCTTTAATATAAGCAAATTCTTCGGTTTTACGTGGCAAAACCACGATATGATTATGAGGCACCCGGTTTGGTTTTTGCCACCTGAGGTTCTTTAACGCGCACCTAAATAGAAGTACCCGAGTCTTTTTCCATTTCGTTCCCATCGAATTCCGCGACCTGGATTGAACCCGCGAGCTCCAGTTTAGCAGCGCAACGCCGTATTCACGATAGATATAGGCACTAATTAGGCTACCGCGCAGGCTTTCTTTCTTTCTTTTTCTTTTTTGAATTATCGACTGGAAAAAAAATTCCACGTACGGCATACGGCCAAAGATTAGCATATAGAATGGCTAACTAAAACCGTTTTCGGCGCTCGAGGTCCGACTGCAATAAAAAACCCGTCCCAATTACTCCGCATTCTGTTACGCGAGAAAGGCGGAAACTTGAGTGGAATGTTGCACTGCAGTTAACTCTTCTTTTTTTTTTAAATCTATACCAATGCTTCCCGTAAATCTAAGTACAAGGCGCCGGATGGGGCAGATATGCTTTACTTGTTTGAAGCGGCAAGCAGGAAGGTTACATATATGTTGCTTCGTCTGCGTTTCGCAAGACCTACTGATAGAAAACTATATGCGCAACAATACACACGAGAGATACATGCTGCTTGAAGAACGAGAAACATATTTTCTCCAAAGGGAACAGTACAATAACAAAGTAGAATGAAAGCCGACACTGCGGCCGCAATGCACGCGCAATCACCGAGCGGCATTAGAAAACGATAAAAAATAAATAAATAAGAGAAAGAAAAGTAATTTATTCTTAAGGCATAAATACATGTCATATGCAATTATGAAGTCCATTTGATCGGTCTGAACGCAAATACCAGCGCGCGAACTAGTAGGAATGACCCTGCCGAGCAGTATCGCCAGCAGTTTCCAACGGCGCGACCTTGATGCGGCCCAATGATGATGATGATGATGATGATGATTTATTGGCATCCCCTTTGAAACGGGGCGGCGACAAATAGTCACCTAGCCTGCTTGATTTAATCAGGTATACTATACTTGTTCTTTATCTAGCATTTTTGTATACCTCTCATTATTATTTTTCTTTTTCAAAAAATTACCTCGTGCCGCTGCCTATGATTTTAAGAGATCAGGCCGTATCCGTCTTTTCCCTGCTTTTTTTCCCACCAGTACTCCAATCGTCTCTTGCTGATCTCTACGGCTGATCTGTTTATGTTTCCTTCCACTTTGAAACCAAGCGCTTCTGGCAGTTGCACGTTACCTACGGTTCTCGCTGGGTGGATCCCGTCGCATTCCATAAGGCTGTGCTGAATGGTCTCTGGATCTTTACTGCAGCATACACATGCCTCATCTAGTTCCGAATATTTGCTCCGGTATGTTTTGGTCCTTAGGCAACCGGCTCGAGCCTCAAATAGCAAGGCACTGCCCTTTGTGTTATCGTACAGATTTTCCCTTCTAATTTCTTTTTTCTCATTCTTGTAAATCTCCATTGTCCTTTTCGTTTCCATTCTTTGCATCCAATTCACGGTCTCTATTTCTCTCACTTTCTTTCTGATGACCCCTGGTTGTCTATTTACAGTTTCGATTATCCTGTACTTGGTTGCCAACTTCCTTGACCTCTTCCTCCATTCTGTGTCCACGCTTTTCATGTAGAGATACTTGTGCACTTTAGCCGCCCATTTATTTTCATCCATGTTCCTGAGCCTTTCTTCAAAACTAATTTTGCTTTGTGCTTCTCTGACTTCAAAAGAGGCCCAACCCATGTCACCCTGCACTGCCTCATTTGTCGTATTACCGTGTGCTCCCAAAGCCAACCGGCCTACTGATCTTTGGTTAACTTCCAAACCCGCCAATATATCCGATTTTAAGCATATAATGGCATTTGCGAATGTTAGCGCTGGCACCATTACTCCTTTCCAGATTCCACGCACCACCTCATACTTATTGTGGCCCCACAGTGCTCTGTGTTTCATTAATATAATGCTGCATTCCGCTTCCCCTTTATTTTCAGATTATCTTGGTGGTTGCTTGAGTAATTCTTTCCTTCGTTTATGTGTACGCCGAGGTACTTATATTGCTTCACTATGGGTATTACTTGCTGTTGAATTGACACCGCGAAGTTACTCGTGTGTTCATTAAAGATCATAATCCCTGATTTCTCTGTGCTAAACTTAAGGCCTAGATTTGTCGCTGCCTTCCAACAGATATTCGCAAGTATCTGTAAATCTTTTTTATTGTCCGCTAGTAGCACAATGTCGTCTGCGTACATCAGTCCAGGGACCTTCTGTTGCACCATTTGTCCATTACGCATGTAGGATAAATCAAACCCTAATTCGCTGTTTTCCAGTCGTCTTTCTATGCCCTTGACGTAAAGCGTGAACAACAATGGTGACAGAGGGCATCCTTGCTTCAATCCTTGGTGAATTCCCACCATTTCATTTCCTTTTGGGCCTTCCCATGCCACTTGTACTTGGGTGTCTCGATATATCTCCCTCAGCAGCTCCACGAAATCGTCATCTATGCCTTCGTATTGAAGAATATCCCACAACAATTCCCTGTCTACGTTGTCATAAGCTCCTTTAATATCTAGAAATGCTATCCATAAAGGTCTTTTCTGAGCTACTGAAATCTCTATGCACTGAGTTAGTACAAACATATTGTCTTCTAAGCGTCTGCCTGGCCTGAACCCATTCTGTAGTTGCCCCAATACACTTCGAGCGTTGCGCCGCCCCAGTATTTTTCCACGTCGGGCGCCTCACTGCAAAGCATGCGCCGCCCCAGCCGCTCGTCCCACTCGACCATATTCTAGTACACTCTAATTGGGCCGCATCAAGGTCGCGCCGTTGGAAACTGCTGGCGATACTGCTCGGCGGGGTCATTCGTACTACTTCGCGTGCTGGTATTTGCGTTCAGACCGCTCAAATGGTCTTCATAATTGCATATGACATGTATTTCTGCCTTAAGAATAAATTCCTTTCTTTCTCTTCTTTATTTTATTTTTTTAATGCCGCTCGGTGATTGCGCGTGGCGTGCATTGCGGCCGCAGTGTCGGCTTTCATTCTACTATCTTATTGTACGGGGTATACAGACCGGGGTATTCCCCCATCTAAAGCTGCTAAATGCCATGTATCCCACCCGCTATAGGGCCACATGCCCTTGGTGCGGTGGCATACCTACACTAATACATGTGACCTGGGAGTGTAGTAAGCACCCTCATAGGCCCACTAATAATATCTCAATGGAGCAGTGGGAGGCACAGCTCGCCCGTTCCGACTTGGCAGGACAAAAGTCCTTAATTAGCCAGGTCAGGTAGGCGGCAGAAGCCAGTGGGGCCCTGGACTGAGGGGCTCCGACCACCGCTATACTTAAAATATTTTCCAGCCAAATAAAGTTTCTATATATATATATATATATATATATATATATATATATATTGTACGGTTCCCTTTGGAGAACAAATATTTTTCTCGTTCTTCAAGCAGCATGTATCTCTCGTGTGTATTGTTGCGCATATAGTTTTCCATCAGTAGGTCTTGCGAAACGCAGACGGAGAAACATATGCAACATTCCTGCTTGCCGCTTCAAACAATTAAATAAAACATACCTGCTCCATCCGGCGCCTTGTACTCAGATTTATGGGAAGTATTGTTATAGAAAAAAAAACTGCAGCGCAATATTCCATTCAAATTTGCGCCTTCCTCGCGTAACAGAATGCGGACTAATTGTTACGGGGTCATTTTCTTGCGGTCCGACATTGAGCGCCAAAAACAGTTTTAGTTAGTCATTCCTATATGCTAATCTTTGGCCGCAAGCCGTACGTGGGATTTTTTTTCCCGGTCGATTCTTAAAAAAAGAAAGAAGGAAAGAAAGCCGCCGCGGTAGCCTCATTAGTGGCTGTATAGTGGATGCGGCGTTGCACTGCTAAACTGGACCTTGCGGGTTCAATCCAGGTCGCGGAATTCGATGGTAATGAAATAGAAAAACACTCGTGTACTTCTATTTAGGTGTACGTTAAAGAACCACAGGTGGTGAAAAGTATATAAACCGGTTGCCTCATAATCATGTAGTGGCTTTGCCACGTAAAACCCAAGAATTTGTTTAAATTAAAAAAAAAAGCAGGTGGCTGCGTTCGTCGGCTTTTTTTTTTTTTGGTAAACAAAATAAGATATTCTCGAGTCTGATTTCCGGAAAAAACATGTTACGCTTATCCTATATTTCGTACATAAATGTAATGCCGTTCCTGAATGTATGTCCGCTCAACTGAGCAACTTAATTGTTATAAACGGCTGCTTTCGGGTATCCGGCGCACTATCATAACGACAATAATGATGCAGTTAAATGAACGGCATACTTCACATACACGTACAGGTATGTGTACTGCGTTCGTTGAAGAAGATAAGTGTGCTACCACATGGGGCACCCAGTTTTAATGCGAGCGTAGCGAACGCGCGCTCGCCAGCAGACGACGCGCTTGACGACAGCAAAATTCAAGACGTCGTGTTGTTTAATCAATGCCTCAAATATACATGTTTGGCAAAATGGTGTAAACATAAATTTGCAGCTGAAATAAAGCACTATGTTAAGAGCGTACTACACGCAATCTGTCTTGGCACCGGCAGCGAAAGTACGTTCAATATGCCGCGGAGCGCGTGTCGGCCTCAATCCAGTTCACTCGCAGCGCCCTCGCAGAATTTTTCCACACGTGGCACCTCAGCGGGAGAGCACCGTTCGGCCCACTCGACCATTGTCCAGTACACTCTAGTTGTGTTACAATTTGTTTCTCTCTCTCTCTCTCTCGCTCTCATTTTCTCTTTCTCTCCCCCGAGCATAGCGCCTGACGCTCCGCGATGTGGTTGCTAGGTAACGCAGTGGCAGGCGGCACACAGTATACGGCCAGCTTAAACAGCTCCGCTGTTAAAAAATATTCCAGTACGGGCAAATTAAAAAAAAATACATCTCACGAACTGGTTTGGCGCAATCCACGTTATCTTGCCTCTTGAGATCACGTTGCTATACCGACTCCAGTGTTGCCAGGTCCGACGAGGCGGCGTAGCCAAAAGCTAGAGAAGTTGTGGCCCAAATGTAGCCAAACACAAAAAAGTGCAAGACATTTCGTAGCCAAATACAGCCATTTCTAATAATAATAATATTATAGGGTTTTACGTGCCAAAACCAGTTCTGATTATGAGGCACGCCGTAGTGGGGGACTCCGGAAATTTCGACCACCTGGGGTTCTTTAACGTGCACCTAAATCTAAGTACACGGGTGTTTTCGCATTTCGCCCCCATCGAAATGCGGCCGCCGTGGCCGGGATTCGATCCCGCGACCTCGTGCTCAGCAGCCCAACACCATAGCCACTGAGCAACCACGGCGGGTGACAGCCATTTCTATTTGCAGTTTTATTTGTGTATACATTTTCACATTCAACTACGGCAATCATCTTTTGCAGAACCCGTCGTAACAAAATGTCCGTGCCGCCGTGACGGTCGGCCCTTGACATCAGCAACAGCGACATCATGCTTGACAAGAACACTTTTTGGTTGGTCCGGGAAGCTCTTAAGTTCCAGGGAATCGCTGCAGAGGGCGAAATGAGTGCTTTTATTTTATGACAGATAGTACTAAGTTATTATTTTTAGTTATTTACAGTAATATTAACTACGAACACTGCTTTTTAGCTGTCGTGAACGCAAAATAATGTTCAGCCTCACCGATCTCTCACGTCATCTCTGCTTACGACGCAGAAGTTCAGCTGTCGATCCAGCGATCTGCGACGCGCTCACGGCTTCTTTTTTTTTTTTTTATGAGCTAAAACAACTCTTTCGCGCTATGATATCTCGTGTTAGTTGTCTCGTCGTACTATCTTGTTTTCTCGTTTTCTTTCAATTAGCTTGGCCCGGGTTAGCTGGTACATGCTCTATATGCTGTCCATTTACATCAACCTGGCCGCCATCTTGGGTCTCTAGCACGGCAAGAACATGCGTTAAAATAAAGTGTCAGACAACAGATACCACTCGCAGCCTGAATCGGTGTAAGCGAAGCTTTAAAAGATTACTGCGCAAAACGGCACACCAGTGTAAGCGCGCAGTCGTTTTCGGCGACGAGCACGTCCGGAACGTAACTCGCTCGAAATGGTAAAAGCCGCGACGGCGCACAAAGAGGAAACAACAAATTGATAACAGTGGTAATGCCGTGAAAACCAGTTACTGTCAAAAAGCAAACCATGTTGATGTGTTTCTTTAGAATAGGGGTCCCCAAAGAGCTTTGCGGGTGTTAGCGTTGGGGCATAAATATTAAAATAAACTATACCATTTTATGACAAGCATAGTAATTTTGATTTTCATGTTTAATTACAATTTATAACTTATTATATTAGCAGCAAGCAACTTGTTGCGTTTAGTTTTGAGTAACCAACTTTACGTACCTTCACCCAGCCAAGTCAATCTGTGTTAGGGCTACGAGCCATGAATTCGGAATCAGCGGCGTCTAATGAATCAATCTTCATTACAGATGTTAGTTGAGAGAAGGCGATAACCGCAATCACTTCTCCTAGCTTATGAACTTCACGCGTTACCACGAATCGAGCTCAGTTTTGTGCTAGGTCAGAGCCGTCACTTCGATGGGCGCCACCATGTTTGTTGACAGAAGCTTTTGAGGCCGCTTTTGGGGCTCCCGCTAAATCGACGAAAAAGCGTGCCCGACGCAAAATCAACTAGTTTGCGTTTTGCGCATACGCAGTGGCTTCGACACTATTTCTTTGGGGCCCCAAAACGTTTGAGGCCCCTATTCTAAAAGTCTCTAATAATTGCTGGGGTTTTATGTGCCAAAACCACGCTATGATTGGGAGGCATGACGCAGTGAGGACTCCGGATGAATTTCGGCCACCTCGGGTTCTTCAACGTACACCTAAATCTAAGTACACGGGTGTTCCTGCATTTCGCCTTGATCGAAATGCGGCCGCCGTGGCCGGGAATCAAACCCGTGTCCTCGAGCCAGCAGCGCTACACCTCACAAGCTATAAGCTAACACGGTGGGTGAAGTTCATGTGACGTGGTGCACTGATGTCATGGTGGCAAACCTGTTTCGATATTAGCGGAATGACTATCTGCACGGGCAAAACATGTAGAAGTAAAAGTACCAGAATCAACCTTTGGCTCGGGGCCATGCTCCCATTCTTTTTTATACGTTCTCGCATACTTGCTCCACTTGCCCATGTTTGGATTCACCTCTCTGAGGAGGATACGATGTTACGTCTAACCTATCGATATGAATCTCGATTGTAAGCACGAACAAAAATTAATCTAGCAGGAGAAGGAAAACGGCAGTAAAGCTTCGCGCGAGATACGTGGAATAGGTCGCAAGCTGTGCCCGGCGCGATACTTAACCCAGAATTAAGACATGGCCATGAGCACACTGGGGCGTGCCATCCATCCGTGCTTCCCTTCTTTCATGTCGGCGCCACGATCGCCCGACGGCCCCGACCCTATGTTATTGCTCTTCCTTCCTGAGCATAGCCATGTTAGTACAGTGTACTGTGAAAAACCTACTACTCCCAGGTTCATCCCGCGGATCGCGTGCATAACGGTCAAGCTGGGTGTAAGTTTAAGTGCATCATAGATCAAAGCCACCGGCTCAGATAACAGCGCAGAGAGGGAAGGGGAGGGGGGTCATTTCGAGCACGCACACACGCACAACCACGCCGGCCGGCTCAGTCAGCTAAAACATAGCCTTCGAGATTTGCTTCTACCCGTTCAGAGCCACCTCTGGAGCGTGGATTAGGGCGCCACTTATAGCCCAAACAAAGCCAAGTCGCAGATTTTCAGTAGCCCAAATATAGCCACATAGCCAACTCGTCCGAGTCAACGCCACAAATTTTTTCCTGTAGCCCAATTTGGCTATCTATAGCCAAACCTGGCAACACTGATACCGAGTTGTCCACATGCGCAACTGGTTTTGTCAGGAGGGGGCAGAGATGGATTCCCTAGCTGCCATATGGGAGAGAGTAGCTTATATCGTTATGCGCCCAAAATATAAGTGCACGGACGTTCTTTTTTTTTGCCATATTTGGCCCTTACGCCATAAAACCCCATACATCATCATCACGGGTGTACTTGCAATACGCCCATACCGAAATGTGCCTTGGCCAGTTACGGCCACTTTTCCGTGTCGGGTATGTTTGTAGCCTCTATCGCGGGCCGCTCCCGAAGATATATTGCAGTCTAAAAATGACAAAGCTGATGATGACAATGATGATGGCGATGATCATTATGTTCATTATTATTATTAGGATGATGCTGATGGCAACCGATGAGAAAACATTGGCTTAACTCAGTCATGCCTGGGTGTACGTGGCGAGAGGTACGGTTAATGTTATTGTTTAGCTCGGTGTTTCATTCCGTCGTTATCCACGGCCCTGGCACGAGATGCCGAACTAGACAACGAACCAGCCTCATCTGAATGCACTCGCCTGGCCGCTTCGTACTTCCGACGCTTCTCGAGGCGTGCAGCTCGTTCTTCCTCCGTCTCCTCAGCTCGCTGCCTCCTCTTGGATTCGTTCCGACGACGAAGCCTGGTTTCTTTCAGTCTCTCCGACTCACTTTCCATATCTGCCGACGAATCCCACCGAGCCGCCCCTTCTATTGACCCTTTTCGCGGAGCAGTTTGCTCTAGAGCAACGAGATGGCGCTTTCGGCGGCGCGCCATACGTTGCCTCAGCGAATGCGCACGAATACGAAACCACTACTGCTTCTGTCCTGCTACTATGCGATCAGCTGTCGGAAATGCAAGTGGGTGTTCGCTCATGCACTGTGCCCAATTCATGCTGCAAAATGTGTAACAATAAAGGGAAGACGTGTGCGGTAGTTAACTGCAAAAATAGTGATTCGCATATTAAGGAATGGAATCAACCTGTGTCGCCGCTGCTACATAAGGACTGCCTATGTTGTCGGCCCTTCGCGATGCACGGCTTTCCTTGGGGATAAAAAAGGATAATTCATCCACCAGCGCTGTATAGCTAACCTCCAAAGAAAGGGCTTCAACACCGCAACGTCGGCACATAAGAGTGAGGAGCGCTCGTTACAAAAGGAAGTAACACCATCTACGGGCATAGTAAGTTTTTCGCACGTTATTTACACACATCTACCCCTACTCGCACGCAAACTTGCACGCACCCTATCGCCAACGTATCAATAATAAGTGAATGTGAGCACACTTGAATCAATGTGCTGAAAGCGTGAGTGACGGCGACTACACAGACACGAATGTTGGAAGCTGAACGTTTCGTGACGGTCCACAGAGTAAGCGAGGGACTAGTGATAATACATCTTTGCTACAAGCTACCACACAGTACAGAACATTTACATTCCAAGTTTTGTGCGCCGCAAGAACAAATCGATCGCAGCAGAGCACACCCGCGAGCGCGATTAGGCTGAAAATAAACAATCAGATAGTAGCCTCACCGAGGAACTTAGTATTACTGAATCAGAAACATGACAAACCGCTGCTTCAAAATGTTTGCCAAATAAAGAACGAGAACAGTGATCCTGATTTAATTCATAAGTGGGAAGTTTGGACAGCTTGTAATACATTTCTAGCCTCGCTTTTAGTGCAAGCACCGTATACGCTGCTCGCGCCGTTTGGACAAGGCGTAATGAGCTATGAAAGCACTTACATGTCCTCTAAAGCTGTGGCCAAAGCTTGGTGTCGTCCACACAGTCACCGTGTACGATATGCGTCGAAACGGAAGTTTGTTGCGCCGCGCCGGCGTCACGCGCTTGCATTGTAAACGCGGAGGCAACCGAGGCAGCTGAGGCAAGCAATGGACGCGTCACCACGTTATCAAACATGGCAGCGCCCACGGGAGCACCGGGAAAAGGGTCATATATATACGATGCAACGCCGGCTCCTCCGGAAATGCAAAGCCGGCGGTTGCTAGGCAACGGCTCAGCTCACGGTTTCACCAGCTCCTCCTCTGACGTCATGTCAGATGGCGCGGCGCTGCCAGCTGCGGCGGTTGCTAGGCAACGGCGCAGCTCGCGGTGCGGCCACCGACCACAGCGAAACGGCGAGAATGCGGCCAATGTAGCTATCGCTACAAAAGTTGCAAGGCGATTCACCCCCTTGAAGATGTCAATCAAACGTTGTCTGTCCAGCGCGGCTCTCACAATACGTAGTGCGCGCCGATGGACGCGCCTCCTATGGCGGCCTTGCGAAGTGCACTCGGGAAAGGAGGCAGCCGTCCGCCGTAGTTTTCTGCGTTGCTTCGTTTGAGTCACGTTTTCGAGGCAAAATAAGCAACACCCATCGCATGCGTGCGGTGGCCAAAGCTTCAGTGCATGTCGAAGAACAATTGTTGCGGGGTGTGGTGCTGGAATACCTGTAAACGTGCGGGTGGCAAGGTTTCAATCATTTCCCGCGAGGCCGCGTGAGTGGCAGCAATAGCAGCAATGGATCGCCGCCGTTCGACGGGAAATGTCTTGTTCTCACGGCTTTCTTTCGTCGACCTTTCGGTGTTTGTTGCACTCGATCATGTGTACACGGTCAAGCGACGAATTTTACTTCGGCCTACCCGTGCTATGGTTCGGTTTGTCCGCAGTGCAGCATGCGAGTTAAAGACATTACGCTGATGTTCTGAATGCCGCGGCTATCATTTGCCGCTTCTTCATCGTGTTGCTGTAGCTAGGGTGGACGAGTGCATCGCCGCTGTGTGTTAGCTGCCGAGACTTGCGAGGACAGATTTTGTTGGTTTTGTGCGGTCCGTTATATGGTCCCACCAGCTCTCATGCCGTTCGTGTTCTTGGGTCTGCTTTATATGCGTGGCTTTGTATGCGTGTTGAACTGTTGCTTCATGCACAACTGTTGTCGCTTTTCTTAAGCACGAGGTTTTTGCCTCGTTTGTAAAGACTGATTCACACTAGGCCTACACGGCACCGATTTTAGTCTGCCGACTGTTCCTACGTCGCCGCAGGAAGAGCTAATATATCGTGTGGCTTCTCTCTTCCGTTACATTGGGGGGGACTCATAACTTGGTAAGACTTGAGCGTTGTACGTTTTAAAGCAGGTCACTAAGGGAATTTCAAATTGCGAAAACTGCAGTGGCAAGGGCACTTCATCGACGTACTCATCGGAATTACATGAGCGGTACGGCATAGAGAAACATACCTACAACGCTAACTCGCTCGTTTATTCACCCGTGCGTTTGGTGACTTCGCTGTACGCATTTCCATTAACAAATTCGCAGTTACCTTTGACGGCACTCATTTGGCGATGACACGTGTGTTCATCGCAGAAAGATCACAGTGTGTGCCAGTATCGCGCCGTTAGAAGTCGTTTCATATAAGTCTGCACCAACGACCTGTGCCTATGGGGCTCCTGCTTTGACCAGGGGGCGCTGCGAAAATGGCGCTAAAGAGCGCCCTCTGTTCTGAACTGGGTAGTACCAAGCTCGGTCGTCTTCGGAAAGCACGTTTACAATATGGACTCGCCACTTTCGGTTGTGTTGCACCACGCCCTGCAGCGAATATCGGGTGCCGAAGATTTTTAGATGCGAAGCATCTTATGCTCGGGGCTATGTCACTCCCTCCCTCCGCCGTGCGGCGTCCACTTCCGGCTCCGCTTCCGGAAGCCAGCTTCCGGAGAACGCTTCCGGCGTTTTGCCCGAATGATCCCCAGGTGCTTCGCCCACGCATCATCATTCACTTCGTCCTCTCATTCTCCTCCCGCAACGCCGCGATGAGTGCCACGGACAGCGCCAACGTCAACGTCAGTGTCAGCGCCGCGGAGAAGAGGGCTCGAGCCACTGCCACGAAACGGCAGCGGCGACAGGCCGATCTGAAACCTAATGGAAAGTTGAGTCGACCCCATGGCTGCTTCGCATACTACTCAGGGTTCCCCTACGGGAAGATGGTGTAATTTTTTCAGGGTGAGAACGCTGCGTAATGGCAAGAAATTATGCAACGCCGAGTACGCCGTTCAAGAAACAAGCGGCGAAGTTTTAGCGCGGTGTCAATCGCAAGTGAAGCGAGTCGCGTACAAGTTGAACTTCAGGTAAGGTTTGCACGCTGCTATATTCAGGCGCACAAACGCGAGGAAATGCTTCCTATAAATGAATTCACAGCAGCGATAAGCAGACATCATGTGTACGGAACTACTCGAGCGCACGACAGTACGCGCCGCGACGGCAGCGGTCTTTCAGCACGCCGCGATGTATACGAACTGTTCGAGCGCACGATCGTAGGCGCCGCGACGGCAGCGGTCTGTCAGCATGCCGCGAAACGGCGGGCCTCCTGCAATCTTTGTTGACTGCATGCCGCTAGACAAGTAGTTATGCCTGCGCTGTAGTAGCGGCCATCTGACCCTTTAGCAACGAATTTTATAACTGATGCAATGCATATGAGCTCGCAGTAACGTACGTGCGAATCGCGCGCTGCAGCGCGAGCTCGTGCGCTGCTCGCTTGATGTAGCTCTTAATGACAGCGCTCGAAAATCGATGTGCTGTAATCAATACGGCCTTGCTGGGCGCTGCTTTAACGTGTTGGCTTGAGGTCAAGGATGAGCTTATTTAACTCTCAAACCTGTGCTGCTCGTAGTGGGGTAGTGAAGTTATCCAGCGCGCCCGACGCTCCGCTGCGTGAGGCCTTGAAGGAAAACGGTAGAATCTGATGTTGGGATTCAGGCCTTCTTGCTCGTGGCAGCCCACGACGCAGCAGTAACGACGGTGACGCTTTTTCGAGGCTTAGCTACAGGTCTCTCAGGATCGGCGTCGCCGATTCCTTCTGCTTCCAGCATTACGTCCCACGGCAGACGGAGAGTCCGTTTTCGTAAAACTAGGCTGCGGCCAGCTCGCAGCGTGGTCTGTGAGAAGTGACGAGCCTTTTCGAACTAGCAGCAGGGCAGAAAAAAGTGCGAATCAACGCAAAACTCGGGCTGGAAACGTGCTTCGCCACAGCCAGGGCTCAATACTACCCAAGCTTGTGTTACCCAAATAACTTTTCTCGCCGCCACCAGGCACCGCTACTATACCTCAAACTCCAGCTAAAGAGGTATACTGTTGAGGTACAGGGACGGCAAGGGTAGAATAAAAAAAAATCACAGCATATCCACGGGGTGAATGATGATGAGTGGGCGAAGCTCCGGAGGGAATCATCGGATGTCCCGCTTAAGGGGACGCTAGCACAAACGCGTTAGAAACGTGCAGTACTCTCTAGTAAGGGGGAGCGGCCACAGCGTCTTACGCAGCCATTTACACATGCCGGAACGTGCACCGCGTTTGCCGACGCCATCACATGACTGCTGAGAGAGTATACCCCCCGTATTCATAAACGCTCCTCGACTTGAACTTGACTTGCCACCGCTTTGGGCAGCGCGTTCGAAACGCGTTGAAGGTAAGGCGGAGAGGCCACAGCGTCTTACACCAGCTTCTTACACGGGCCGTAACGCGCTAGCACAAACGCGTTAGAAACGCGCTAGAAACGCGGCCTTTCGTTAATGTTGGGTATTTATTGCCATCGTGGTGCGTGTGTCCATGTCCGCTTCGTGGCGTAGTGGGCTAACGCCGCGCGCTCGGAAGCGAGGGGTCCCTGGTTCGATTCCGCGCTACGGACACAACTTCAGAATTTTTTTTTCTCATTTTTCTCAGACTGGTTACACACTACTACTACGACGACGGGGACGGAACGGGTGCCGCTATAAGGAGCTTCGCCCCTAAAAAAAAATCCGAGGACACCTAAGCCGTTCTTACGAGTTGTGAATGCGCAAGCATTAATGTCCAACTGAACGCCGCTGAGCGGTCCTTCGAGTTTTACGATTAAATTTGTGCGGGTTAATTATTTTTTTACATTTTCTAGGTTAGTATGTTAACTGTAGACCGGAATCGTTTGGACGATATTGCTGAGAAATCAAGGACGCCGCATGGCACCGACGGCGGCACCGGCATGCGCGCGTCACGCGACTCTCTCGCCGACGACAACCCGTCTCGTCCCGCGGCGTCGCTTCGCCATATCTTCTCAGTCGAGGCGCGCTCGTGACGTGCGTCGCAGCTAATGGGAATTTAGGTGCCGTTTCTCTGCTACACACCTAGCATAGTAAGTTTCTCGCGCTTCATACACACATCCACCCCAACTCATACCTAAACATACGTGTAGCATAGCCATGGCGTGCTCGTAGTAACGCCAGGCCAGTGAAGCATCAGCGTAGTCAGTAGAACAAAAATGAGCCTTTATTCAAAGGTGTATACCGTATTTATGAGTAGCCGAGTGGCAAGCAGATCGGAAGGAGCACGTGTTAGTAGTGATAGTCTCAACTCTGAAAGATCGCCAGATGAGGCGATAAAAGGTGCGCGCACTTCGAAGATACACGTGTAGTTGCAACATTCCTTTCTCCTCAGAAATGGAAGCGTTGCACTGGCTTGCGTTCTCTCGTTGAGCGTCTTAGAGTTTGTTGAGCGACACCGGTATTCAACGGGGCCACCGGAATATCTGGTGCCACCAGATCTGGAGAACCGGTGCCATTTGGGATGCTCCGAGCAGTCATGCCTTCATCTGGACTGACCGTTTCTGGATGCTGTAGTTGTGTTGCTTGGTCTGGCTCACTACGATGTGTGGTGGTTGTAGTTACTGTCGGTTTATCCCCTGGTGCTTCTTGTCGTGGGCGGACCTGGTCTACGTGCCGCTGAACGACTCCGTCCGACGTTTCCACGGCCACCATTCTCGCTCCAGATGTCGCCTTCACGCGGCCGGGCGTCCACTTGCTCCCCACACCGTAATTGCGGGCATACACATCACTTCCAGGCAGCCAGTCATCTTGGTTCTCTTTTCGTCCTGGAGGAAAGCATGTGTCTAAGCGTGAGCGTATTTGATAACCCAAAAGCAGCTCTGCTGGGGATTTACCCGATTTTCGAGGAGTCCTCCGCTAGTTAAAAAGCAACCGTACTAGGTTCTCTTCCAGATTTCCTTTACTCATTTTTTCGAAGGCCATCTTTAATAGTTCGCACTGCCCTTTCCGCCGCACCATTAGATTGAGGATGGTATGGAGCACATCGAAGGTGGACAATGTTGTTGTTCGCCAAGAACAACGCGAAGTCTTGACTGGCAAACTGGGTCCCATTGTGGCAAACGATCGTGCGTGGTATTCCAAACCTGCTGAAAATGCCACGTAGACAGTTAATGGCAGTCTGCGTTGAAGCATGCGACAAAGGTATTGCTTCGAGCCATTTGGTGTGTACGTCGACTACTACGAGTATCATTTTTCCGCATATCGGACCCGCGTAGTCAATGTGAATACGGGACCACCTTTCGCCTGTTTCAGGCCAGTTAACGACGGGCGCCGCGGTTGGCATTGGCAGATTTTGCACACAGTTCTGGCACTGAGCAGACACCTCTTCAATATTTCTGTCGAGGCCTGGCCACCAGAACAAAGAACGTGCGACAGATTTCATTGCCGGTGAACCCTGGTGCGTCTCATGTAGAAGATGCAGCACTCGCTCTCTAGCTTCGGTTGGTATTATGACCCTATTACCCCAGTACACCAGTTCATGTGCTACGGATAGTTCGAGCTTACGGTCAAAAAACGGCAATACCGCCCGGGCCATTCCGTTTGCGTTTCTGGGCCACCCATGTAGTATGTACCGTTTGACCTCGACTAGGACAGGGTCAGAAGACGTTAATGCCTTCAGCTCATGCGTTGTTATGGCGCCATTGTTCAGCTGGTTTAGCGACAGCACATATTCGGGCGGCTCACCGTCGTCGTCAGATTCCGGAGATCGCTGCGGAAGTCGGCTCAGGGCGTCAGCGTTCAGCATCTGTCGTCCTGGTGCGTACTGTAGCCGGTATCGGTAGGCCCCCAGGTGGAGCGCCCAACGTTGTATCCGTGCGGCGGCCATTGTAGGCGTCTGTTTGTCTGATCTCAGCAGACCCAGCAACGGCTGGTGGTCAGTCACCAAGGTAAATTCCCGACCTAGAAGGTAGTCACGGAATTTCGTGACGCCAAATACCAGTGCCAGTGCCTCTCGCTCAAGCTGTGAATAGTTGCGCTCCGCCTGCGTTAATGTTCGCGAGCGGAAACCGATGGGCCTGTGGACGTTACCGATCGTGTGAAACAAGACAGCTCCCACACCGTACGGAGGACGCGTCACATTCAAGTTTAAGTTCCTTCGAAGGGTCGTAGTGAACGAGAACCTTGGCTGTTTTAAGGCTTTGCTTGGCAAGATCAAACGCGAGCTCTTGAGGCTGTTTCCATTGCCAACGGGAATTCTTTTCAAGCAGTTGATACAATAGACCAAGTGTGGTTGACATGTTCGGCAGAAGCCTCGCGTAAAAAGTAATCATACCCAAAAACGAGCGTAGCTCGCTGACATTACAGGGACTCGGTGCCTGCATGATAGCGTCAAGGTTTTTTTCTGTCGGATGAAGCCCATCACGATCGATGCGATGCCCTAGATAAGTTACTGCTGGGCTGCGGAAGTTGCACTTATCGAACCTTAGCTTTACACCACGCTCTCGGAAGCGCTGTAAGACGTTTCTCAGCCTTTCGCCGTTGTCACTCGCTCTTTCGGAAATGAGCACATCGTCAAGATAAGCCTGTGCTCCTGGAAGGCCAGCCAATACCTCATCCATTTTTCTTTGAAATATCGCGGGCGCAGAAGCTATCCCGAAAGGAAGTCTGTTGTAGCAAAATAGCCCTTTTGACGTATTAATGACGCAAACTTTCTTCGCGTTATCGTCTAGCGCCACTTGATTGTATGCATCCCGTAAATCCAAAGTGCTGAAATAGTCCCCATCGCGTAGTTGCGCAAACATATCCTCAATAATTGGCAATGGGTATTGCTCAGTTGCACACGCTGGATTTACTGTGGCCTTGAACTCACCGCATATTCTTACTGCGCCGTCTTTCTTAAGCACTACGACTATGGGCGTTGCCCATTCAGAGTGTGCCACCGGCCACAGCACGCCCAGAGAAACTAAACGGTCTAGTTCAAGTGACACTCGCTCACGTAGCGCGTATGGAATGGGTCTGGCCTTACAGAACTTGGGTACGGCGCCTTCCTTCATGTGCAGGCTGGCTGGAGGACCCTTGATTAGCCCCAGTTCCTCGGAGAACACGTCGTGGTAGTTGAATATGCTGTTCACGCTGGATTCGCTTGGTTCTTTTGTTGACCCCGATTCTTCTACAAAACGAACCACCGGAGCACCTGCGCTGTTCAACTGCTGGATTAAATCGCGACCGCAGAGGCTTGGTCCCGCACAGTCCAACACGGTCAGCGGACACTCTACTGTCACTCCTTTATGACAAACCTCGAGCGCAAGCTCCCCAAGTACTGGAAGGCGTCCTGTGTAGCAGGATAAATTCAGACTGGACGGTTTCAGTTTCGGCCATTGGTCGCGGTGCGTATCGTACAGTTGACGCGGAATGACACAAACGGGCGACCCGGTATCGACTTCTATGCTCAGCTGCACACCGCACCAAGCGAATGTTCGGCGAATCGGCGGTTCTAGACAACTTTTTCGTTGTGATACCAAAGTCCAAATGTGGGCTGCTTCGTGTTCCTCGTCCGCTGAGGCTTCCGTCCCCAAGAGGGTGTTAGTTTGTGCCGTCCTCGCCGCGCCTTGTTCTCGAGCCCCGCGGCTTCGACATTTCCTTGCAAGGTGACCACGTCATCCACGCGCGCGTTAGACCAGGGGCAACATGCGTCATTATGCTTTGTACTGCCGCACCTTGTGCATTCTTGACGTGCGGCAGCCCTCCTCTCATCCAGCAGAGTTTCTTTCTGATACGTCTGTACTTTTAACACGGGTGTCGTTGCCGGTCCGATCATGCACTTTACGTCACTATCCGCAGCCTCAGCTGCAAGGGCCATCGCTTCAGCGTCTTGTAGCGTTAATTCCCGCTTTGCCAGTAGCTGCTTCTGCAGGGCACCTGACCGTATACCACACACAATGCGATCTCGTAGCATGCGATCCAAAGAACTGCCAAAATTGCAATTGTCAGCCATGCGGCGAATGTCTACCAGGAATTCATTAATCGGCTCGCCCTCCCCTTGACAACGACTGAAGAACTTGTAGCTTTCGGTGATTTAGTGTCTCTTGGGACTGTAGTGCTCGCTCAAAACTTCTACGACTTCTTCATACGTCAACGCATTTGGCTTGCGCGGAGCCACCTTCCCTGCCAGCACTTCGATCGTATGCGTGTTCAATGCGGCAACCAGCAATGCTCTTTTCTTAGTCGAGTCTTCAATCGCATTCGCTTCGAAGTACGCTTCTACTTTAATAAGGTACGGCTTCCACTTATCTTTGCCTTCTTCGAAGTCCGGAAGGCGGTGAGCCATGATGGCCGTGGTTTCTCGGTTCTGCGTGGGTTCCGGATCAGTGTCGACTTTCACAGCATGGGCGATGTTCATCCTCGTCGCCACTGTAGCATAGCCATGGCGTGCTCGTAATAACGCCAGGCCAGTGAAGCATCAGCGTAGTCAGTAGAACAAAAATGAGCCTTTATTCAAAGGTGTGCACCGTATTTATGAGTAGCCGAGTGGCAAGCAGATCGGAAGGAGCACGTGTTAGTAGTGATAGTCTGAACTCTGAAAGATCGCCAGATGAGGCGATAAAAGGTGCGCGCACTTCGAAGATACACGTGTAGTTGCAACAATACGCCAACTATAGACCGTTTTGGCGGCGATTCAGTGGGCGCCGCTATGTTTGGTCACGTGGTGACGTCTCCATTGCCTCAGCTCCCACCGTGTTTACAATGAATGTGCATTACGCCCCGGTGCGGCTCAGAAAAGATCTGGTTCGGCGTATATCGCAGACAGTTTTAGCTTGTCCGGTAATTGGGTAAACACAGGCGGACCAGGCGTTGGGGCGGAGGCGTAAACGTGAGCGGCCTGTATAGTGCTGCAACCTGATGGCGCAGTGATCAAGCAGACAAAAACAGTTAATATTACAGTAACCAAGTGTATTCTACTTCGTTGCTGGTGTTAATTTTTGGCAGTGGCGTAATCGTGTTGCTGCCGAAAATTTACATCAGCAGCGAAGTAGAGCATACTTGGTTACTGCAATATTAGCTCTGTGTTTGTCTAGTTGAGCTCTGTGCCACCAGGTGGCAGCACCATACAGACCGCTCACGCTTACGCCTCCGCCCAAATACCCGGTCCGCCTGCGTTTACCCGATTACCGGACAAGCGAAACCTCTCTATTGACTGTGTCTACGATATCCCCCAGTGACCCTCACAACATAGTGGGATTCCGCCCCCATTTGTCCACGCAGCTGAGCAAGTAACTTAGCGCAATAAAACCACAGACACAAGAAAGGGAGACAAAAATACAAGCGCTACTCGCTACCGTTTAATGGAAGGAAAGGATTGATTCTACACACACACACACACACACACACACATATATATATATAATATATATATATATATATATATATATATATAATATCCTCTTGTCACGCATGCGCATACCAAACAATAAGAACGGGCACGTGTACTACATCAAAGGCGGTTGTCTTTGATGGTCTATGCTGACGACAGCACGCTGTGGACTACCCGTAGCAGTGAGGGCGCAGTGCAGGACACCATCCAAGCAGCAGCCAATCTGACCCGAAACTATGCAGTTGGCGTAGCACTTCCTTGTTCCCCAGAGACTGCTCTGCATCCGTTCCAAAGAACCGCAACTACCTCCGCCCGCCCATCGACATCGAACTGGATGGCACACCGGCACCAGAGGTTGAAACCCTCCGGATACTGGGTATGCATATCTAGAGTGATGAGAAGAACACCACTACACTCCGGACTCGAGCAGCTAGTAGGGGTGATCTCGCACCTCATCCGCCGGGCCACCACAGAGGCACGAGGAAGCGCGACCTATGCAGCCTTGTTCACGTCTTTGAACCCAACCGTGTGCTCTACTCCGCCCTATTTCTCTAGCTCTCTGGCCGTGACACGGACGCCGTGGATGCTCTCATTCGTCGGGCATACAAATTCGCCCTCCAGCTTCCCATAAATACTCCTACCGACCGACTCTTACAACTAGACCTTCACAACCCAATCGGGGAACTTTTAGACGCGCACCGCCAAGCATAATACCGTCGTCTGACACAAACCGACACTGGCCGGTATATCCTGCATTCCCTTGGAATATCCGGATACCTGCCAACGATCCGTCATTACTCCCCGTATCAAGACTCATACGCCACGAACTTCTCATCAAGCCGCTCCCCTGTAAGATGCACCCCGACCACCACGATAAAGGCAGTAGAGCTCGCGTTAAAGTACTCCGCCGACATTGGCGCTCGTAACCGGACGCCGTGTGGGTTGCCCCCCTCCCCCCGACCAATCTGCCGGCTATCCTAAATAAAAGTTATTTCTCTCTCCAATTCACGCTGTGAAGGTGGTTGGACAGCGAAGCTGCAAACGGCAACTACAATGATTACCCGTTGCGACGTAGCCTGAAATTATTCACATGGCGACATTCACATGCACTTTACCTAATTAGCCTAAGACGTTTCAGCGGCCTGCGAAATGGCTTGCACCGCTACTTCATACACCTGTAGCAAAGAGTGGACCAGAGAGAAGAGAAATGCACTTAATCACACTTTCGCCGCACCTTGTATGCACGCTGCTCTTCAGGAGTCCTCACTACACGTGGTCTTCCCATAGCTATTGTGCACTGTGACAACACAACTCAGCTGCTAGGCGGGCTCTTCTTTTACGTACGAAAGTGTAGTTGCGTCATCCCCTGCTTCGTATGCTACAGTTGCCGCTTCCCGGCAGGTGATGATGATCCTTCATCATGGCAGGTGCAGCTTATGCAACCGTAATCTTTACCGGGAAACGCTCGCGGAGAACGCTACGCGCGAAGGCGAGTGCCATATTGTGGTACTGCAAGGAACCCAGATGCGCGCGCCTTCTGCTTATTGGTTGAGTTTTTGCCCACGTACACGACAAATGCATGGGGGGGGGGGGTAGAGGTATACAGCTTCGCTGTAATAACATTGTACGAAAACGCGCAGAAGAAGTTTTTTACGTCCGAGCGTCTGCGCGGAAGTGAAGGTTATGTGCTACGTACTTTTGGTGTTCGGCGCTTTGTTTAGTATGCGTGCAGTACGTTGAATCACGTCCGAGGGAACAAGGTGTGTTGATACTCATGCCTGAAAAGGCGAAACAACAGAACAGCAATTGATGAAGTGTTTTGTGGCCGTCCAGGGTATGGCAAAGGACGGGAGAAGTTTAATTTCTTCTCAGCACCATCTGATCCGCAGTTGCTGCACCAATGGCAATAGAAAATTTCTGTAACTATGCGACTGCTTAAAGCAATATACAAAATGTGTGCGCGGCATTTCGAGTATATATAGCACCTCATTTTTGTTAAGTACCGCAGAGAATGTAAAGATGATGTCCTACTAGACGAAAAGAAAATCCAGAATTCGACAGGGAGCCGTTTCTATGATTTTCGAGGTAATCCAGGTGAAACTCTCTGATGATGAATGCCAGAGCAACCGCAAGACGCCGATCCGGAAAAGCAGAAGGGAAATAGAAGGCTAACCTCCCTTAATGCAGGCCCGGCATGGGGCTTGTAAGGTATAATGCGAATAAATGAATTAAAATGAAATGAAGACATGCTTCGTCTGCTAACATTTCTCTGCGAACTGCAATACCTATGCGCGCCAGGGCCTGCGCCGAGCAGACGACACAACAAAAGTGCATGGGAGCTGCTGGACCATGGCCAAGCACGGTCGTGTGCCTCTCGAGTTTGTAGCAGCCGCGCACCCACTACATTCAGGGTAATGTTACAAATTAATTTCGCTCAAAGAGAGAACGCAGCAGCCGTGGAACCTTTCACTGCCATATCTAGCGACCGAGAATGAGGGAACACGCGATGACAAGCTCCGCAAGCGCCGGCAAGGAAGTCTTGAAGCAGGCTTCATTCGCAGCTGGCACGTCTCCGAGTGTTCGGCATCATAATCACGTTGTGTGATCACATTCCCAAGTAATGTCCGCTCTTCTTTTCTCGGTCATCATAGTATAGATTTGAACGGAAGCCTCATAGTATTGCATATTTGCTCAACCTTTCTTTATTAGTCGACTACACGGGTGAAATCGCGCTTGAGGAACTGTTTCTAAAAGCGTCCTTCGCCCAAAAGCGGTTGGCGCTGAGAACAATGCTGCTTTAGGCTCCCCTGACTTACAGTTCATAGCAAAGAAATAAGTGTGTATGTTGATCTTCTTTGAGGCAGAAATACCGCGACTATTTCGTGCAGACTCCGTTGATTCGGCCTCAGATATGAGCTTCCGCTAACCACGCCGCTCTCCTTTTCGTCTACGCTTTAACATATTTTAGCTACTTGCAAACACGCAATAACAGACCCGTATCTTCTCATTGCACAAACCGACAGCTACAGATGGCAGTTTTTCAATCTGCGTGCTTTATTTAATGCGTGCGTACTGCCACAAGTACCCGACGATATGCGCCGCTGACGACCAGCGGCGCAATACCATGGATGGATGGATGGATGGATGGATGGATGGATGGATGATGGATGGATGGATGGATGGATGGATGGATGGATGAAGCTGAACCCTTTAAATCGGGCGGTGGCATACGCCACCTAGCCATGACCATTAACATAATTTGTACTTTGTGGTGGGTGAAATTTCACCCCTGCCTTAATTTTATCCACCAATCAGATAACCTCTGCTTGGTTATTTCTACCCGCTTAAAGTCTATTTTGCCTTCACTGTCCCTAAACCCCAATGCTTTGAAAAAATCAGCCCCGTTGCCTTGCACTGTAGGGTTAAGCCCCTTACAGAAAAGTATGAGGTGTTCAGCCGTTTCCTCTTCTTCTCCACACGCACAGCACAACGTGTCTATACCTTGGTACTTGACTCGGTACATCTTAGTCCGCAATACTCCCGTCCTGGCTTCAAACAACGAAGAGCTTCCCCTAGAATTATCGTAGATATTTTCTTTGGCAATTTCTTGCTTGAAAGTTCGGTATGTGCCCAGTGCTGATTTCGTCTGCATCCCTGCTTTCCACAGACCCCTCTCTGTTTCCTTAACCTTTTTCTTAACCGCTGTTTCCTGGTCTGCACCCCTCCTGCAGTCCAAATATTTGATTGACAGTTTTCTGGTCAGCTTCCTCCATTTTGTATCAACATTCCTCATGTACAAATAACTGAAAACTCTCCTTGTCCACCGCTTTTCTGCCATCTCTCTCAATCGCTCCTCAAATTCTATCTTGCTGCTGGCTTCCCTGCCCTCGAATGACGTCCATCCCATGTCACCCTGTACCCCCTGATTTGGTGTATTTCCGTGTGCTCCCAGAGCCAGTCTACCTACCCCTCGCTGCTTAACTTCCAACCTTGCTCGAACCTCTGATCTCATGCACAGGACCGCATTGCCGAAAGTCAAACTAGGGACCATCACCCCTTTCCAAATCCCTCTCACCACTTCGTACCTATTGTAATTCCACAGTGCCCTATTTTATTGCGATAGCAATTATATGGACACTCAAAAGCAGATTTCTGCCGTCGCCGTGAGGTTCCGTATGACGTCAATGGAGATGAAATCGTCGCCGCGCGCCGCCGAACGCTGTATGTGCGAGTGAAAGGGCGCGAGGGACGCGCTCTTTCACGGGGAGTGAACGCACGGCGGAGAACAAACGCGCGTTCTGCGCCGTGCTTCCTTAAGGGCTGCAGAAGTAGGCGTCTCTTTTCTCCTTTACAATCACCATATATGCATAGCAAACGCGCCTTCTTCCGAAGCGCGAGAGGCCGTGGGGGAGGGGGGAAGGAAGGGAGGCGACGTTTAGCTGCGGCACCAAGTGCCTATTTATATCAGAGGCTCCGGCAACAGTCACCAACGCCGCACGCATTTTGAGCGAACGCGGGCAAAACGCCGACGGCGTCGACAACAGTTCTGCGCGTTGCCGGTGCTGCTGCATGTCCAAGTTTATACAGCTGATAAAGCTAATATCATTACTCCGTATAGCTCTCTACAAATTTGCTATCGCAATTGATGCTTCGCCTTTCAGGTGAAACTGCGACAACTTTTTTCATCACAGCTGCATTTCTGCTACCTTTAGCCGTCACATATTTTTCATGTTCCGTTAGGTACTCAGCCCCATTGTTTATCCACACTCCAAGATATTTGTACTTATCCACCACCTCCAGCGTAACCTCCTGTATTCTATGCTCGCTGCCCTGATTATCATTAAAAGTCATGACTGCCGATTTTTCTTTACTAAACTTCAAACCTAAGCTATCTCCCATTGTATTGAGAGCAGCGCCACTATTACGTCATGATGCGAAGTGGTAAACTAGGCTTCAGACGGCACATTTATAGACGGTTTCAGTGTTTACAAACAAACCTCGCTTGCCGCTGATTGGTTGCCCCATAGGAACTTCCGGCAGGAGAGCTAGAAGCACTTCCGGCTATGTTGTTTGAAGGCATGCGCGACGTCAGGCCGGCGTGTCGACGTTTGCACTGCTTGGTGGAATCTGTGATGAACTGATTCTACATCGTGAATATTGTCGAGATGACGAGCGACTACTTTAAGGCGCTCAGCACCGAATTAAAAGATCGGTATCGCCAAAAGCTGATGTTTAGAGGCAGAGAGCTGCCCGATCCGCTGGACGATGATGTCGTGCGATTTTCGTTTTCGCCGGGCTCCAAACACCTTCCCTCAGTTACAACACCGGAGAAACAAGCGGAGCATCTTAGTGAGGACATGCAATGAACGCAGACTGTTGTCTTCAAGGCAGGTAATGGGACTGCTGAAAATTAGAAAAACTTTAATGGCACTTTTTTTTCCTTTCTGGGGTTTTACGTGCCAAAACCAGTTCCGATTATGAGGCTCGCCGTAGTGGAGGGCTCCGGATTAATTTTGACCACCTGGGGTTCAAGAAGGTCGACTTAAATGGGACTAACTTAAATGCTCACGAATTTACCACCCTTCTAACAAAATGAAACCTGTAGTGTTGGGCACGAGATTGCAATCCATAATTGGCCTCCGTTAATTCGTAAATGCTTTTAGAATGTGGCCGAAACTTCCTACATGCATGCATGAAAATCGCTAACTTTTCTGCGATTCTGCTCTGCGATACCGATACGAATGCTCACATGCCGCCGCGATGACTCAGCGGTAGGGTATCAGCGGTTACGGTGCCCGGTTGCTGACCCGAAAAACGCCGTTTGGGCCCCGGCAGTCGCATTTCGATCGAGGCGAAATGCTAGAGGACCGCGTACTGTGCGATGTCAGTGTACGTTAAAGAACCAAAGGTGGTCGAAATTATCCGGAGCCCTCCACTGCGGCGTCTGTCATAGCCGGAGTCGCTTTGGGACATTAAAGATGATAAAACAATGCGCACATGTACCTAGGTAGTAAAGCTGCAGAAGTGCACTTGCGCCCCAGATACGAAAAACGTTAAATTAAACGGCGGCTGCATGGCAGCCGCTAAACAATAATTCAAACTCATGTTCGTAGCATGGCGATCCACGCCGAGGCAAGAAACTGGACGAGCGGGCAAACTCGGGGCGAGAGTCGAGCTGCTCTCGCGTGAGTTACACGACATACGGCCAGAACAATCGCGCAGTAGCACTTTTATTATTGAGAATTATAGCAGTCCGGCTACTCCACGTAGTAACGTACCTTGGATGAAGTGAGCAGAGAAAATCTGGGAGCTCTTGGTAGGCTCCCAGATTCGAAAAACACCGTTGACGAGTAAACGTAATGAAAACAGTCGATGCTCCAAGAGCTACTCGCCGTCACGCAAGACACTGAATGCCACTAGTCGCACTTATATCGATATACACGAAAAATAACACAGAATATGCGCAGGACGAGCGCGCGAGCGAACAAATACCAGCAAAAACGAGCAAAAGGAACGGCTACCGGAAGTTTCCTAGGGGCGCCGGATGCCAGCGTACAGCGTTGCCAGAGCGCGGTGGCGCTGGATGAGACCGCACATTATCACGGCCGCTTTTATCCAGCGGCCGTCCGTCTGGCCACCATAGCATAGATATAGTGCACTCTAGCATAGAGTTTCATACAGTAATTATTGTAGAAATCTTTATCAGAGAGGAAATACACTTTATTGAAGACAAGGAGAGGGGGAGGTGGGAGCATGACCTACTGATTTGAGTAGGTCGTGGGTGGGAGCCGAGATCAAGAGCTTTAAAATGGATGGGTAGATGGATGGATGCTATGAGCGTCCCCTTTGAAACGGGGTGGTGGGTTGCGCCACCAACAGCAGCGCCACTTTACTAATGGGACACAACTAATGGGAATGCAGCGCCCTCTATGTGATCCCCGGTTCTAGCGTCACTGGGCAGGCATTGTAAAAATATGGGCCGGTATGGTTCCAACGGTCGCCCCGGCGCCTCGCTACACCGATGTCAAAGCAGCGCTTCGCCTTCTCTTCGTCTGGTACGGCGAACAACGCGGTCAAGATGGGTGTGTTTGATGGCACCGTGGCTTGGTTTTCAGAAACCGTTAAGGATGGCTACAAGCTCCTTTGGAAAGCGCATGGCGGCGAGACCGGGGACGCTGAGGAGGCCGACTATTTGTTCGCGATGACGGAGGACTCACGCGACGTGCAAGAAGTTTCTCGGCGGCTCGAAAATCGTGGGCGCATATTCTTGTGCCCACGTTACATCGTGCGCTGTATTCTTATCGGTAGGTTCGGCGCACCTACAAAGCACCACATCCTTGGAAGCGAGCTACCCCCCGCAAACAGCGAACAACCGCAAGTAGACGACGAAGCCTCGGCCAGTGGCCCTTCGGAGTCGACCGCACCGATGTGCATTACGGACATGGACGCCGACTTCCGCGTCCACCTCAAGCCCAATGCTAGTCACGACGTTTGCGAGGCGCTCGTTGAAAAGCTACTGGTTGACGTGAATGAAACAGACGACTCAGATTAAGGTACGCGTATGCTTTCATCAATATGGACAATGACTTTCTGTGCAATGGCTAGAAGCAGAGATAGCCGGTTTCTGGTGTACTTTTCGTGTTAACTTGCTACGCAGGCCCGTAGTGCATTTTCCACCTCTCTTTTGCTTGTTTGAACAAAACACTCAACACTGCGAGTTCCTCGCAAGGACATACTTGTGAAAGGTGTGTACGCTCTGAAAACTCGGGAAGTTTCTTGAAACTTGCACAGCTGAAAATTCTCCTTTAAAGTTGGGCACTGTTCTCCCCAAATAAGCAGTTTTGAAATAAACCAGTGTAACTGCGAACAGTATCATTATATATTTTTTTAGAACGGTCATAATTCTCATGACGGAAGCAGCGCGTAATCGTCGCTTCTCGGCTGGGCCGACTGATGCAGGACGTGACGGATATAGACCCCTTGATTTGAATGATTGATTGGTGGGTTCTGACGTCTCAAAGAAACTCAACGGCTTCGATAGACACCGTAGTATAAGGTCTCTACACCAGTGCCGACCACCCGAAGTTGTGCGGTTATAAACCGGAGCTACGCCTATAAACACCGGGTCCTGCATATTTTGTTTAGCATAGTAAAAAAATAATAGTAATAATTGCGCTTACCGCTGCACTGTTCTTGCTGAAATTTTACAAAAGGATCGTATTTTAGAGTCCACGTCTTTCAGTGCAACACTTGCCGCAGTTAATTCCCTAGTTCTTAAGAAAAAAATACGTTTTGCTAAACACACTAGCCCTGTGAGCTGGCGAAAACCGAAACTGGAACTTAAATCGGCTGCAAGCTGCCGGACTACTTGCGTAGTAACACAAATGTGCGGAGGCCCCGCCTCCGTAGCCTTCGCTCTAATGTCAAGAAAAGCTGTCGCCGAGTATAGCAATAGTCCTGGCTTTTGGGCTAGGCTAAGCACTACCAAGTCATCCCCAGCATTTCCCGGAATTTATTAATTATCGATAGATTATCGATTAGCTATCAATTGGCTATCGCAATGTATTGGCTATGTACTTGGGCTAGGCTAACCCTACCAAGTCATCCCCAGCATTTTCCGGAATTTATTGATTATTGATCGATAATCGATTGATTGGCTATCTATGAGTGACTAAGCTTAAGTAGTCCCAACCATGCTTAGCTAGACTTAGCCAGACTAGCTTGGCTAGTTCACAGGGGTGCCATTGCGCTTGGACCCCTTCTGCACTACCGCCAGGATCCGCGCACATTTTTTTTTTTTTTTGGACGACTAACGGAATAACGGCTGGCTTAACTCTTTCCCTACCATGGGGAAAATAGGTATTTTTAACAGCGAAGCTGTTTAAAGGGCCCCTCAACCACCCAGAGGTCGAAATGTAGTTGTGGTGTTGCAGTTGTGCACGAGTCTACAACGAACACGTAGCCGCGATAACTTTTTCGAAATGGTGCCGTATTAGCGGAGTTACACGCGTTTCATGATCGAAAAACAGCCCTCGCTCGTTTCGCTCTTTCCTTCGCTACGGCTGGTCTCTCCTCGCCGATTGCTGCTCCAAATGTCACGTGACATACGTCATCGCCAACGCGCTTCTCAAAACACTGCCTACTTCCGGTTAAGGCACGTCCACGCTAGCCATGCTAGCAGCACATATGCGGACAACGATACAGCCTCCAGTCTGCCGCGCGAGAGGTGTCCAAAGTAGACGACAGTTCGGCTGGCGCCCCGCCCGCTGCACGATCAACAGGCCAATCGACGACCACGAACACGGTGTAAGATATATACTCTTTAGGTGGGGACACTTCTCGGCTTGCTTGCGAGGCGAGATTGACCAGATAAAGTAGCAAAGGCGCGCGCCGATCGGCCCGGTGCCGGCAGCGGATACCTATCGGCGGTACGATGCAACTTCAAGACAGAAAAGGTTTTTATCTAATGTTGCTATAGCAACCGGCGCTTCGCGGGAAATCTGAAGTCAAAAACGGGAGCTCTTACTGCTACGGATTACTCGTCTCTATGTGGCATGCATGGCTCTGAGGCATGCGGCAGGCGCGGTCTCTCTGCTTCTTTATGCGAAACATGCTGGCATTAGAAGCTGGTTCTTGCGCTTCCTGCCAACTTACTATTTGTTCGCGTGTAACAGACACGTGCTTGATCCGAAGCTTTTTCAAAATTTTGTGTTTTGCGGCTCTATTTCTTAAGCAGCTTGGTTTACGCGCACTCGCTGACGGTACTCGGTGCGCTCGCATCGGCGATCTCGCTGCGGGGTTCCCGAGCGCACTAACAGGGAAGGGGACACCCGTGCTTTTGATTGGCAGCAAAGCAGAACTTCGAACGAAAGCGCGGGCCTGTTCGTAAACGAGAAGCATTGCTCCTCTGTTGCGAAGCAACCACTTACGGTACCGGGACCAATTGCTGTGCGTACATCAATTAGGTACCGTTTCGTGTTGTCCCGAATTACATTTTTGTGGTTTGAATCGTTAATACATGGCGGAAAGTTCAGCACTGTGGGGAGAACAGTGGGGCGCACAACGTGATGTGCAAGGTGATCCAGCAAAGGTTGTGCGGGAGAAGACGGAAAAACGCAAGAAATTGCATCATCCGAAAGAACGCTTCCTTTTGGCACGTCAAGCAGCAGCTCTCCTCCTAGCTCTGAGAAGGATCTTTTCTTCAAAATCATATCGTCTGTGAAATGTTTGCTGCAAACTACATCCTTTGTGCTGAGCGTACGGTCCTTCCAAGGAATCGCTTGAGCCCAGGCTTTGAGGCGTTCTGGATCAGAAGGAACATCGAACAAAATTCGATCTTCAATGTGCAACAAAATTGCAGGTCTGGTAACCTAACTTGCAACCTCTAACGATGCATTTCCTGCCCATCGTCGCTTGCTGTGTAGTCCTGTTGTTTCGTCAGATTTTGCACATGGCTACTCACCACTTAAAGTTCATTTTCCAGACGGCAATGTTCAAAATATGTTGATTTCCTGGTCAGCGAACGCGGCTCAGCACGCAAACAACTAATACCCGTGCCACACGGGCAAAGTAAAGTGCACTTAGAGCGAGTGCACTTCGCGGCTAGTGTCATTCGCAGGCTGCCACACGGGAACCATAGAGAAAGAAATTCAACAAGAGGGGACACTCGGCAAAAACTGGCAACAGGAAACACGTCACCATACGTCACGCTATACTTTTGACACCGAACGTTAGCTGCCGCGAGCATCGAAAAAAAAAAAGAAAGTGAACTTAAGTTAACAGGCACTCATTTATTTTTTTAATTCTTTGCCACGAAAACTAAAACGTTTTGCGTATAAATGAACTTAAGCTTTGCGACTTATTTTCCTTGCCTTACCTAGCCACAGGTCAATGACGCGCCAGATACATGCGTCATCCGCCAGACACTCCCCCGAAGCCAGCGAGGATGGCTGGGCGCGCGTTTGAGCGCTCGCGCGCGGCGACCCGTCTGTCTCATTCGTTTTTTCTTTTTTAAATGTAACCTGGTTTATTGGGCTCTCGGCGTATTCTTGCGTTCCTTCTGCACTGGGACAAGACACCACTGCACTATTGGACTACGGCAAGGTGAGAAATCTTGTTTCACAGTCTACGACGCAATTAGGCTTACGGCACGGGACCGAGACTTAAGACGCAGTTAGCGAAAAACAGCTCGGCCATCCTGGCGCAGTTAATTTGAGTAAATGAATCGTGCTGAGACATGTTTCCGACGCTTCCTAGGAGACTATTGTAACTTATTATTTCGGTTTTTGAGCCACACTGACCGCACAGGGCGCCGTGTCGCAGTTAGCGAGAACTCAGCCATGGTGTGTAGTCTAGTGCATCTTGCTAGGAGAAGTTTGTGCCGCTTTCTCTGGCGCCAGACATTACTGAAAAGTAATTTCGTTACTTTCTGGGGTACTTTTGAGGCACGCTGGCCACACAGCGCGCTGTGACGCAGTTAGCGATAAGCAGCTCGGCTGTGGTGATAAAGTTAGTTTGGTGTGTAATGAATCTTGGAGGGACAAGTCTGTGACGTTTTTTGTGGCTCCGCAACAACATATACATTCTTTCGGTACTCACGCCTGTTGAAAACGCGATGGGCGATTGCCAAGAGTGATAACATGGGGTGTGCTGCTGGCGCCGGCAGAACGCGCGAACGATGAACATATCAGAAACTTGTAATTCGAAAATTACGTCTTCTAAAGGACTGAAAAAAAGGCATTGCACCCACGCATTTGTCTTGAGTGCCTGTTGCGTCCGTCTCTGTGTATGTCGCGTACCGTCGCGTCGCCCGAGGCCAAGTTTTGGAAACGCGAAGTCGCTCGAGTATTTGTGCTGCCTAAGTGCAGGAAATAATACCCGGAAATTGGGGAACGCTTGGAAATCAGATGTTTTCATATATGTTTGGCATGAGTCGGGTATTTTCTACGCCATGTATGTAAAAGCGAATTGCTTTTGTTTGTAATGCCGCCCATTCACCGCTTTCGCACGTTTCGCCTCGTAGTATTCCTATGTCTAAATCCCAAAATGACTCATGCTTGTAACATGCTGTTACGTGCTTGCAAATGTAACATGCTTGTAATTTACTTTTTTTTTTTCAGCTGGTACCGTCCGGTGGAGCTTCATACAGGAACTACTGCCTTACCTGCTGGTGTCACAACGTTGGATGAACGCACAAAAAGCGCGGAACGAGCTTTTATATAGAGCAAAATACATATTTCCTCATTGCACAAAAGGTCTTGCGTCTACTTTGTGAAATTGCACGTGGCACAGATTCAAAGGGACTTTACGAGATCGTTCGCAATCATTTTTACGAAATAATAAACCGATTCTGCACGAAGAGCAAAAAAAAAAGGGGGGGGGGGGGGCGCAGCCGGCGTGCTAGCTTGCGTTCGAAATACGCGCGCCCAAAACCGAAAGTGATGGAAGTGATTGACACCGACCGCTTGGCACGCTGCAGTCAATTCGGCCGCTGGGCCCTATGGGAGTGTCCCCTCTTGTTGAATTCCTTTCTCTATGCGGGAACGCTTAGTGACACTCACTGCAGAGTGCACTCGCCGGCGAGTGTGTTCGGCGAACTCACTTCGCGGCGGCGAAGTGTGTAGCCTCGTTAGCAATGCTTAGAAGATACATAAAGTGATATTGAAAGAAGAGTCAGGAGTACTTTTTAATAACATTGTTTTAAATTGCTAACGTTACAAGATAACAAAATCTACCACACCGCAAAAAAAAACAGCAAAAAAAAAGAACAAAAAAACTCTCGGGCTGTTCACGACCACGCTGGATAATGACTGCGCAGTTGTTTGGCGGATCGAGTAGTTTTGACTGTTGCTGGTCAAGTTGCCATCGTTGCCGGCGCTTATAAAGGTGGATTGTAAAGGTTGTTTCTAACAATAATAAACTGTTTTGTGCACACATTTTTATATTAGTAAATATATGCTCTCTCGTCTGACTACCGGTTGCCATGGCCATCAATTTGAAAGAACACTTTTCTTTCTCGTGTAGCAGCGCACCGCCAAAGTGACACTCAGCGCGTTGAAGTGCACTCGCTCAAAGTGCACTTTACTTTGCCCGTGTGGCACGGGCATAACAATGTGACGGAAGACCAGCGAAGAACAGCTACAAAGATTTCAACAGCACAAAATCCGAGGACCTCTAAGCATTTCTTAAGCCGGATGCACACGACGGGTTAGACCACTTAATCAGAGACATGGCTGAGCTTGAACAAATCGTGCCGCGAGCATTTCGTCAGCGGCTTCCTTTAGTGCGACGTGATTCGGCTCCACTGAGCCACGTCACGCTAGTCCGAAGACTAAATCGGCGATTCGTCCCGTGCTGTGAATCGTGTCTTACGAGTTTGAATGCCGCTTGGCGCGTTTTGATTTGGCCTCGTCACGGTTGGCCTTACCGAGGCGCATCTAGAACGCAGGCAAACGTTTGCGCGGATAACACAAGCAACCAGAGATCGCGCCGCCGTATCTGCTCCGTCTAGGCGATGCCCTCTTCCCTCGCGCCCCTCACCACGATGACCTACTTTCGCGCGTCGCGCAACCATTTCGAATTTCCCGCGAATCGCCCGGTTGCTATACCAACGGTAGATATAACCTTTTCTGTCTTGAAGTTTTTTTCTGTCTTGAAGTAGACGATATTCTAGTTGACATTAAGCGGAAGAAATGGAGCTGGGCAGGCCATGTAATGCGTAGGATGGATAACCGGTGGACCATTAGGGTTACAGAATGGATACCAAGAGAAGGGAAGCACAGTCGAGGACGGCAGAAAGTCAGGTGGGATGATGAGGTTAGGAAATTCGCAGGCGCAAGTTGGAATACGCTAGCGCAAGACAGATGTAATTGGAGATCGCAGGGAGAGGCCTTCGTCCTGCAGTGGAGATAAATATGGGCTGATGATGATGATGATGATGTCTTGAAGTTGCCTCGTACTACCGATAGGTATCCGCTGCCGGCACCGGGCCGATTGACGCGCGCTGTTGCTACTTTATCTGGTCGATCGCGCCTCGCGAGTGTCCCCACCTAAAGAGTATATATCTTACAACGTGACTGCGAAGCTGCGCGCCTCTGCCACCGGCAACGAAAACATCGCTGCAGCTGAGTGCACGGCTACCGACGGCGCCGCTAATATCAGCGTATTTTTCTTCTTTGTGTACAATTTTTGCGAAGAGCGATAACATCGATAAAATATTGCGGCCTGTGAGCATCGGTAATTCATTTCGAAGCGCCGTCCGCTTTAGCTTTGAAGGGAACCGGAAAAGGGCTAGCGACGATATCGGCGCCGTCGAGCGATCAGCGGCGGTGAGGCTGCCGCACAAACCATCCTCATCCTCTCTACGTACGGCAAGGAAATCTCGTCACTCGCGAGCAAAACCGCTGTCGAACGGCGGCCCGCGAATGGCAAACGGCGTGCGGCGAGTTAGCGTGCCGGTAACGTGGACGTGAACTCGGCGCTTCTTGGCTACCCGCTGTTGCTGCGGTGCCGGCGCGTGTTATGCGAAGCGTGCCGCTATAGACCCTGTGTTGCGCGCACGTCTGGAACACGGTGTAAGAAGATAGGTGTTCCGACGGCGCGCCCGCGCTGGGGCGAGAGAGCGGCCACTTCGTGTGATCGGAAGTGAGCGCCGCCGCTAGGGGCAGCACGTGTTCAGGAGGACGCTAGGGGCAGCACGTGTTCAGGTGTTCGTGGGCTCGGTGGCTGTGCCACATCACAGTTGTCTAATCCACTCGTCTTCGCCATGCAGGTGTTCTCGCCCTTGATCATCTGCGTCATGCTCCCTGGTGTCTTTTGCGCTCCCTGGGCGACCGCGATAGAGCGTGCGCCCTTGCGCGGCGCGGCCGACGGAGGGACATTGTGCGCAGCAACCACCAACGCCCCCTTTTCCGCTCTGCCGACTCAGGACAACTTGACCCTCAGCGCAGACTGGAAGGCCCCATCGTCAGCGACCACACTCAACGTGTCAACTATAAATGAGCAGCGACCATCCGCCGCAACCTGTGAGCTCGGTGGCTGTGCCACATCACAGTTGTCTAATCCACTCGTCTTCGCCATGCAGGTTGGTAACTTAGAAGCGTGAATTGCTGGGCTAGTTGGTTCATGTTAACAAGGCGAAAGAAACCAGCGAAAAAAACCAAGACGCAGGACCAGAGGGAGGCAAGCACGCACACAGTCGCCGGACTTACAACTGATTTATTCGAAGCATTTATTCGAAGGTTGGTAACCATTGGACTCTATTTACAAAAAAAAACCAGCAACTACTTTTTGGTACAGCTTCCGAGCCCCCAGTGTTGCCTTGCTACCTGTATCGAGTGCTTTCATGTTGTTCGGTCCCTATTACTGATGTGCGGTGATATTGAGAGCAACCCTGGCCCCGACAAGCTAGATGTAATCCTTGGCGAACTAAAAAAGACGTCTGCTGGCCAGACTGAATTGGTAAATGAAGTGCAAGAGCTTAAGGGTCAACTGCTTTCAATGGACCAGAAAATGACGAGCCTGACTACGCGTCTCAGCGCCTTAGAAACTCACTGCGAAAGTCTGTCTACCCTCCGCAGTGAACTAGAGACGATTCAAACTACTTCAGCTACAACGACTCGTTTAATTAGTGTGCTAGAGGCGCGTCTAGATGACGCAGAAAATCGGTCTCGGCGAAACAACTTACTTTTCTATGGTTTACCCGATACTAACCCCACTGAAACGTATTCGCAAACAGAAGACTTAATCATTCGCCACTGCTCTGACCACCTTGACACCCAGTTAAGCTCTAACGACATTGAACGCGCCCATCGCCTCGGGCGACACTCTAAGGACAGGAAACGCCCGATTATCGTTAAGTTTACATGCTTTAAAACTAAAGAATCAATTCTTTCTAAAGGTCCAAAATTCAAAGGTACCGACTACAGCGTCGGTGAAGACTTTTCGCGCCGCGTTCAAAACTGCCGGAAACAACTTGTCGCGTTTGCGAGGGCGAAGTCTGTGCCTTTTTCCCTGAGATTTAAAACTTTGCATATTGGCCCAAAACGTTACGTCTTTGATGAAATTGCAGCATGTGTAAAAGAAATATCTTAACAATCAACTCATCCTTGCCGTTCATCGCGCTATCCCCCTCCTCGCGCCAACGTTTCGCTATCAGCAATCTTTACCAACATTCGCAGCTTCCTGCCGAAACGCGATATTGTATCAAACCTTGTAACTTCGTCAGGCAGCAATCTACTTGTATTAACCGAAACGTGGTTGAACAACAATATCACTGACTCGGAAATTCTGTTTGACCTGCCTAATTTTCATCTCTTTCGCGCCGATCGCAAAGATTCTCGCGGGGGTGGAGTTCTAATTGCAGTCAGCGAACAATTGTCTTGTTCTGCCATTAATGTCGCGTCAGACTTAGAAATGTTGTGGGTTATGTGTCGCGCTTCACCACTGACGCTATTAATTGGTGTGTGTTATAGGCCGCCTCACAGAAGTCCCGACTTTCCCCGCAAACTTCAGAATGCTCTAAATCAACTAGTTTCAAAGCACCCTAAAGCACACGTCCTACTATTCGGGGATTTCAATTACCCCAATATCGACTGGAGTAATCAACCTCAGCCCATAGTTAGTCAAGAAGAGCCGAATGACTTCATTGACGTTTGTCTTAATTTTAACTTGACCCAAGTTGTATCCGAACCAACACGCGTCGCAGGGGAAGCTGCTAACACTCTGGACCTCATACTGACCACTCATCCAGACAGCGCTAATTCCATTACATGCCTCCGAGAAATCAGCGACCATAAAGTAATTCATGCCAATTTTAACTTCTCACCTGAGCTAAAACAAACTTCCCAGAAATCTATTAGGCTCTACGATAAGGGAAACTACGAAGCAATCAACTCTGAACTAACGAACTGTCTGTCGGTCTTTGAAACGACCTATCTTGCCAGAAGTGTAAATGAGAACTGGACTCTTATCAAACATAAAATTATCGAACTAACGAATAAATACATCCCGTCATGCAGTTTTCGAAATAGTAATCAGAAACCCTGGTTCACAAAGTCACTAAAAAGGTTCGAAAACAGGAAAAAACGCGCATTTCGCAAAGCTAAGCGCCACGCAAACCCACACGCGTGGGAAAAGTATTATGAAGCTGAGCACGCATACTTGGCCGCGATTGGAAGTGCTAAGCGCTCATTTTACGAAGTAAAGCTACCAAAAATGATAGTCGAAAACCCTAAGAAATTCTGGAAGGTGATAAACCCTAAGGAAGCGCGCGCTGTCACCCTTACCAACGATGCTGGTGAAATCACGACTGATACCGACTGTGCAGACACCTTTAACACTGCCTTTTCATCTGTTTTTACCGATGAAACCGAAGCACCATGTTTTACATTACCACCTATTATTACTACAACCATACAAGCCATAACGTTCAGCAGTAATGGATTTCGCGCATAATAGATAAAATAAAAAAATTCATCTGCCGCTGGCATAGATGACATTAATTCAAAAATTTTGAAAAACGCTAACCTAACCTGTTCCAGTATTTTCTGTTTATTGTTTTCACAATCACTCTCTGAAGAATCCATTCCAGACGACTGGAAAGTGGGGAAGGTCGTTCCCGTCCACAAAACAGGTAATACTGATTCACCTCTTAATTATCGGCCCATTTCATTAACAAGTATACCCTGCAAAATCATGGAACATGTCATTTACTCCCAAATCATGCAATTCTTAGATTCCAATAATTTCTTCCATCCGTCACAGCATGGTTTTCGTAAGGGTTTTTCGTGCGAGACTCAACTAGCCATTTTTCTTCATGACATTCACGCCAACCTTGATATTAATCTACAAACTGACGCTATCTTCCTAGACTTCGCTAAGGCGTTTGATAAAGTACCTCACCAACGCTTGCTTCTTAAACTTTCCCAGTTGAACCTACATCCAAACATCATCGCATGGATTAACGAATTCCTCAGGCATCGCTCTCAGTCTGTTTTCATTAATCACCAACCATCAAACCCGCTCCCAGTCACCTCCGGCGTCCCGCAGGGTTCTGTCCTCGGTCCCTTGTTATTCCTCATTTACATTAACGACTTACCCCAGCGCGTATCTTGTCATATCCGCTTGTTCGCTGATGATTGCGTTATTTATTGTTCAGTAAATAGCCCTTCTGACCAAGAATCCCTTCAGGAAAACCTAAACCACGTGCTAAACTGGTGTTCGCAGTGGATGATGACACTCAACCCTAACAAATGTAAGTACATGTCTTTTCACCGCCGTCGCAACCCTTTTGTCTTCGAATATACCGTTTCTAACTCCCCTGTTGACCTCGTCCAGTCTTACAAATACTTGGGTATCACCATTTCTGATGATTTATCTTGGCGTCTGCACGTGACTAACCTAATATCATCGGCTAATAAAACACTAGGTTTCTTAAAACGTCACCTGCGGGATGCCCCTCAACACGTCAGACTACAAGCATACATCTCCCTCATCAGAACTAAACTGGAATACGCATCGGCCATCTGGAACCCTCATCAAGCATATTTAACAAATGCCATCGAAGCGGTACAAAACCGGGCTACCAGATTTATTCACTCTTCATACTCATACGACGTTAGCATATCATCTCTCAAATCGCAATCAGGTTTGTGTAATCTTTCTGCTCGCCGTCGCATTGCCAGTCTTGTTTTGTATCACAAATTCTTTTATTCGCCCCTAAGACAAGAACCATACATCGGCGCACCCCCGCTACGCAGATCCTATCGCATCGGTCACCCTCTGCAAGTTTTGCCTCCACGAGCCCGTACTACTACCTTCATGAACTCATTTTTTTCACGAACAGCAACCGACTGGAACGGCCTTCCCCACCATATCGCTGCCATAACCTGTCCATCAACATTTTCGACTGCTGTAAACGCCTGCACCTTGTAAACCCCACCCCTTATGTAACACCCCAATAGGGGTCTTTAAGGAAAATAAAGTGATGTGATGTGATGTGACTTGGAGAAGCGGCGTAACAGTGGATAATTTACGACCTCCGTCAGCATTTAAACACCCATACCCAAAGATATGCAATTTTTCGTTATTTAGACGCCAAATCCTGAGCAGGTAGAAGGTTTGATGCCACTTACAGTCAAAATACCGTCATTTCGAACATGAGACAGACGCGTCGTCTGCTCGAGCAGACGGCGCGCTGCGCTTACCGCTGCTCACCTCGTCGGAGTCGGTCGGAATGTCGGCAGAAATATAAAGGGACGTTCCTCCAACCAAGTGAGTCGTTCTAAGCAAGCGAACGACATATATTCATCGAAATAATGCACTTCTGCCGCGCGTGCGCATAAAAGCGCCAGCAAAGCGAACAAAAAAGTGGCCCCCATAGGGTGCCTCGATGCCAGCGCCGCCGTTCAGGGTGGTGCCATCCTTTGACCGCACCCGCGCCGCCGGATGGATGGATGGATGGATGAGGCTGAACCCTTTAAACCGGGCGGTGGCATACGCCACCTAGCCATGACTATTAACATATTTTGTACTTTGTGGTGGGTGAAATTTCACCCCTGCCTTGATTTTATCCACCAATCAGATAACCTCTGTTTGGTTATTTCTACCCGCTTAAGGTCTATTTTGCCTTCACTGTCCCTAAACCCCAATGCTTTGAAAAAATCAGCCCCGTTGCCTTGCACTGTAGGGTTAAGCCCTTTACAGAAAAGTATGAGGTGTTCAGCCGTTTCCTCTTCTTCTCCACACGCACAGCACAACGTATCTATACCTTGGTACTTGACTCGGTACATCTTAGTCCGCAATACTCCCTTCCTGGCTTCAAACAACAAAGAGCTTCCCCTAGAATTATCGTAGATATTTTCTTTGGCAATTTCTTGCTTGAAAGTTCGGTATGTTCCCAGTGCTGATTTCGTCTGCATCCCTGTTTTCCACAGACCCCTCTCTGTTTCCTTAACCTTTTTCTTTCTCGCTGCGACGCCATCTTGAGTCACAGCGAGCGGTTGCGAGTGCTTGGTGCCGGTGCTTAGTTCGAGACACAGTGCGCGCGGATGCTTCGCTGACGCTTCTACTTGCTGGACAGCGTTCAGCCGCATGAATGACAAGCTTGTCAAGTGCATCGAGTCTACATGACGGGCTGTTGTGTTCCCAAGTGCACCGGATCGACGCGTAAAGGGCTTCGTTGTTTACGCTTCCCCCGGAACCCAGAGCGAAGGAAGAGATGGGAAGCCCAAGTAAAGCGGTATCACTGGAAGGCAACGGATGACTCCTACATTTGCGAGGTAAGTGTCAAGAAAGTTTAGACTATCGCATCGTGTTTTTCATAAATAAGAAAGTATTCTCTGATCCTCGCTCACGTACCTACGTTCGCTCACGAACTAAGCACTGCACCGATGCTGAGTAGCCTATGGTTTGCGAGCGCGCGTCGCATAGGCTTTTGCCGTTTTGATCAGCGCAGTCTATGCGAGTAGTACCCTTATTTTAAGAACTGACGAAAATGCTTCGCCGCGAAATAGCCCTACATTAGCTACAAATCGTCATGTAAACCACCTATTTTACTTTTTCACGGGAAGCACACATCGTGTGTCTCTTGTTTCTTTTTTTCCCTCAGTTTCTTTTTTCGCTACTGGTTATTTGGGACTAAAGAACGCAGTGCTTCTTCTGGGGAGAGCGGCTGTTGTGTACGTGGCAAGCGAAGCATTGTGAATTTCTCTATTCTCAGCAGATATCTTGCGGATCTCAGGTTGTTACGTTATATAGCTGATTTTTTAGACGAATATATTTGTAGCGTGGTGCTCGTAAGCCGATGGTCATTCGTGCTAATTCCCGATCGTAGTGGGTACTGTGACGGTCTTTAAATGCCTGTACACGGTATGCCCAGGTGTAGTAGAGTTAAGGGGCATCATGGGACCAAAATGTTTCGGCGCTTTCTGGCATGGTGTCTGTTGTAGCCTGTGCATTTCTTCGAAACGTGTGAAGCGAGGTAATACAGCATCACTTCTGCGAAAATTTATTTTAAGCACTGTAATGGGTTCTCTGTATTTACAAGGCAACTTTTCATATCAATAATCACTTTTGTTGTTTTACTTGTACTTAGAAACACTTTGAAGAGGACCAGTACGAGGGAAATCGACAGGATGGGCGCCGTCTGTTAAAGTCAGCAGCCCTACATCATCATGGACTATATTTTCGAAGTGAAAAACATTGCTAATCTGTATTTGACTGTCTTAGTGTCATTTACGGTTTTTGTACGCGATATGTATGCAGTCGCAGGGAGAGGCCTTCGTCCTGCAGTGGACATAAATATAGGCTGATGATGATGATGATGTATGCAGTGTTGTTTATTGTTTCAGTGTAGTTATCAGTGTGCTAATGGTTATTTATAAAATGTTTGGTACTCGCCATCGATGTGTTTGGCTGATGCGACGTATTCGATGGTAGCTGATGTATTCTGGCTGGATATCTTGACTAATATTACCCGCGGTTGCGTTTTCTTGTTGGCATTCTTGTTTTCGATTTATATTGTGTGTAATAAGGTTGATGTACTCACTTGAACCCCCCCCCCCATGTAATGAATAAATTAAAAAAAACTCACTATCCCGAATTGTGTGTCGAGCCTACCGTGCGAATTTTTTTTTTATCTCGTCTTTCAACATAACCTTCAGCGCCACACAGTACATATAATTTTTCATGTTTCATGATTGACTGTACTAGACATTACTAAGTAAATGTATTTTGTGCATCGTTTGGTTTCTTATGCGTACTACGCAAGATTGACACAGACAAGTTACGTTACATTTTTCTCTACAGCACTAACTAAACCTTATTTTCACATCGCAGTTATTTTTACACCAGCTTAATCCTGTCAGCACACAGTTTTGTGGGCAAAAAAAAAAGCAAAATTGCGCGTAGATATCGTCAAATAATTGCAACGAACGCGAAGAGCACGCGCAACGCAAGGGAAACTAACCGCCGTGCGCGAGTGACTGGCTACGGTAAAGGAGGCGTGCCGTGTAAACCAAAATACAACAGCGAAAAAGAAAAACTTCCACACACAGGGGGTCGCAAACCTTATATACCAAGCATCGAAGCGCAAAAAAAAAAGAAAATAGTGCGTATTTCAAACATACACACGGCATGTTAAATGTAAATTGAATTAGGCAACTTGGGGCATGTTCCCGGCGCCATACATTTACGTCTTGTACCTTCGACGAGTTAACGGCTATTGGTTATAAAGATGTGCAGATGCGATACCGATAAAAAAATCCTCATCAAGGCAAAGCACTTGGAAGTGCGCCGCGAGAAACACTATTTATGAACGCAAGCGTAGCTGAGTCTCAGCTCGTGTGACTCAATATGGCGGCGCCAGCGGGGTTGTCTCCACCCTAGACGGCTGCGCTGGGCATCGAGGCACCCTAGGTACAGTGTACTGTACCCTAGGCCCCCAGAATGTGTGCTGCCCCTAGCGGCAGCGGCGTGCGTAGAGTCGCACTAAGTGGCCGCGCCTCGCGCCGCCGTCGGATCACCTTCCTTTTTACACCGTGGTCTGGAAAGGCCAACACTGTCGGTGCCATACGAGCGGCGGCGAACCATTTGAAACTTTCTTTTGTGTGTGTGTGTGTGTGTGTGTGTGTGTGTGTGTGTGTGTGTGTGTGTGTGTGTGTGTGTGTGTGTGTGTGTGTGTGTGTGTGTGTGTGTGTGTGTATGCCGTGAATTCTTCTTCCCCGCCGTAAACAGCGCGCGCGGCGCTGTCACCGTGGGCGCTGTCGATTATGCTTGCATCGTATTTTCATCGTGTTCCGCGCAAGTTGTTCGCGAAGTTGTAGACGCTCAATTCCCACACATCGCGGTGCCTTTTCGGTTCATCTTTCTCTAGTGGTATCCCTTTTCACATCGCTCGCGTATATGCGGCGATATAATTTTTCTGCAGATATATAGCGAAGGCGTCGCAGCTAGCCCACGTTCGCTCCGTCTATCCGTCGTATGCTTGGGTGGCAGCTCGAAACTGCCGTTGATGTTAAAGGAATGCACTGAGATGAGTAGTGGCCACGCGTATATTAGGTTAATTATTGCTCTCATTATAAAGCTTTTCGATGGTCACAGGTGGCGTGCATTTTCATGCGCCAGCCGCAGCTCCAGCTCCTTCAGCACAGGAGCTGAATTGAAAGGAGCACTATCAACCGAAACAAACTTTCTGAAATCGAATTCAAGCATGTCGATCGGCACAAAATTTTACGCGTAATGACGTACCCGCTTTTTCGTGTCTTGTCAAATGACTTCAAATGTCGCCGGTGGCCGACCTCCTCGAGGCATCCCCGAGCGATCGCTTTTTCGCAATTATTTACGTGCGATTTTGCGTCTTGGCATCGGACTCGTCGAAGGCCGTTTGTCACGCTGTGGAAATTGAGATGCCCAGTCGCGCGAAATCTCGCAAAAGTGATGGTTTTCCCGAACACCGCTGTATATTTTCACGGTGGCAACGCAGAAACGGGCCGACTACGCCGCGCGCGCGCCGCCGACGCCGGTCGCTGCCATGTTGGTAGCTTGTTTACATTTATCCCGCGGCCAGCGCTGTCCCGGCGCACTCTGTTCGCGGAGCTAATCAGACCGCTAAGTAGGGTTGCCAGATGGCCCCAACCAAAAATAGCCAAATGATCTTAGATTTGGACACCACTTATTGTTACGAGCCGAAGGATTTCGTTTCCGATTGATTCATGACGCTATCAGCATTTACTGAGCCACGTTGTGAGCTAACTTTAGTTCACGCCTCGTTTTACTCGAGGCATTTTTCTACAAGTGTCGGGCAAAATACTGCCAGCTCCAGCCTCTATAGGATCACCTTCGGCTGGTCACAATCGAGTGCCCAAGAGGCGGCCCGAGCTCAATGCTTTTTAGAATAGTGATGCCTTTCCTAAACTTGATTAATAAAATAAGCATGTTATTTCTATCCCGCTCTCTCTCTTTCTCAATTTTGTATTTTTTTTTCGAAAGCAGCTTGACGATGAGTTAGCAAATGCTGCCCCTGGACTCTGGAGAAAACCTGAAACCTTCTCACATTTTCCTCGTGCGAAAAGTGACAGTTGTGACTGCAATTCGCCTTTGAGTGCAAAAACGGAACGACCTGCTGGCCCGTAGCAGAAGAGGTGAATTAAAGTTTACAGTTTCAATTGCCACTTGGATTACGGCGCTGGTAATAACCCAGGTGGTATTAGTATCAAAGCGTTGAACTGTGTAATTTTTAAACAGGGATTCCCTGGCAAGATTCGTGCAATCTGAAAACGTGTGCGTAAGTTTCTGTGAATGCAGGCACGAATGCGTGTGTTGCCAAATTTCCGATGGGGGCTGTGTACCTTACCTTCAGTGTGACTTGAAAAAAAAATAAAGAAATGCAATTCCGCTAGGGAACACATATGCGCGCGGCGACGATGTTACCGTGTTTGAACTTTAGACGCAACCTCACAGCGACGACCACGACAGTAATGCGCTTGGAGTGCCCATATAATTGCTATCGCAATAAAAGGAAATACCTCTTGCTCAGTTACGTGTTATTTTATCATAGACAACCACTTTTGTTAAACCTAGTGAAAGCATTCTCACGTTCCAAAAATACTCATTTTACGGGTGGTCAGCCCGCCGGGACAGAGAACAGTAACGGAAACGAGCCCGCGCACTCTGATAACCCATTCTTCGCGAACACAGTCGGCTTGACCAGGCTGACGCACCCTCCGTTACCGTCACTACGTCACACTAACTGAAAATGGCGCACCTGCGTTATTACTTATGCAAAAAGGAAACGCAATAAATATCCTATAGCACATTCGATTATCCTTTCTTTAATGAATGCGTTGGGCCGGCAATATGTGTTTCCAAAGACTACAAAGGCAAGAGGGAACGGAACGGCAGCGGTCCTCCACGCGCACCGTGCCGTGGCTACCGATCTTGAGACAACGGCAGACGACGAGCGAGTACAAAGTACTTCCACCGCAAGTACGAAGTGCGACAGTGCCTGTGCCGAAGTTCGCGATAATGTGGGAGCGTCACGCAAGACCTTCACGCTACCTTAAAACATCCTCATTCTCAGCCGCAATATTTTAAATTCTGAATGGCTTTATGCTTTGCAGATGCAATAGTTGCCTCCGAATGCGGAATGAATTTTGGACATTTTGTAATAAAGTACGAAATTTGCCGAATGTCTTACTCCATTCCGAAACAACGCACCACCAGACGCTTTTAAAACCAAATATGCGCATAAAGTAAAATTTACCTTTGAAAGAGGGGCCCATTCCTTCTTATATACACGGCTGTATTTCGCCAGTGCACTTGCCCATGCTTAGTTTCGAGAACGGTTTTCTTACTGAACTACGCGTGAAGCGGCAGCAGATGGCGCCGAAACCAAAACAAAAAGAGAGCTTAGCCCGGAAAGACGTGTAAACACGGCAGCGATGACTTAACGCCATCCACTCAGCACCGACATTGCCTAAAAACACAGCCTTCGAGATTGCCTACATAACTTTTTCGCAGCAATGAGCTTTGGGTTTTCAAGAACCGGCGTTCCCAAATTTTGTCAGTGCTGACGTCCTTAGTACAAAAATAGCCCAAATATAGCCATGTAGCCAACTCAGAATTTTCGACGCCAAGCCGCGTAAAAAGTAGCCCAATTTGGCTATAATAGCCCAATCTGGCAACCCTACCGCTAAGCACGACTGCGTTGGAACGCGAGCGATTTGGCACTTGCGTTGCGGGCTGTAATTGCCTATGCGCAAGCGCGCACAGGCGAGCAACACGGCGAGGACGAGCAGCGAGCGCGCGTACATGCTATATAGTGGGCCTCTTCGATTATCAGTCCCTGACAGTCCCGGACTGCTTGGGACTGCTGTTAGGGTGGCTAGAAGGGTGGCTAGAAGGGCCCTTCTAGCCACCCTACTGCTGTGCCGCATTCGATTTTGCTCGGACAGCTTCCGAAGCTCCGCCCACTCACGGCCGGGCTCGACTGGCGCGCGCGCTCGCTTCTCACGGCCTTCGCATCGGGGCTAGTTCCTGCCTATCGCCGCTGCTTGGAGGGGGGCGCTGCGACCCCACCCTCTTGCTCATCTGCTCCCAGCCGATCTGTGCAGCGCGCGCAACGCTGGAAGATTGGGTCCGGCGCGCTTCTTACCTCACCGTGCATTCAAGAACAAGTCGCCTAATTGTAGAGGACTCGTAAATGGTTCATCTAGGCTTCTTATAATTGGATGCAGTGTAACTGTATTAATACATCGAGCTTCTTTAAATTCACTGGGGCTGCATGCGCCGGGAGAATAGCTCTGCGCCATCAAATGCATTTTTAGGAATGAAAATAAATATTTATTGCTCGTATACACTTACAATGGTTGCCATACTTTCAGGCGAAAACTTGCGGGCACAATAGCTCACAAATGTGTCTTAATTCACAATTACAATCTAAAGTGTTTCCTTGGTGACTTGTGTACATAGGGATTGTCGTTTTCTTCAGTCAGTTGGTTTGACTGATTTACAAGGAGTATTCTCAGAAACTTCTCGATTTGCGGATCGTATCGCATGACTGTCGTCAACACCTTCAGGGCAGCTCAAGATGGGAGCGCGTTGTAAATAGGGCTGCACTGCTCTTTCAAGAACTTCTAGTACATTCCTGCGTGGCAGGTGTGCGGAGGCTTTATCGAAATAAAAAACGCTATTATTTATTTATATTTATTTTATAAATACTGCAATCACCATGCGGTGATTTTAGCAGGGTGGTACAAGCATAACGAATACATTGGTTTGGTATGTACAGAAAATGCACACGTTAAAAATAAAACTGTTATTTGAATAAATACAAAGCGTACAGGTTGGGCACACGCAACGTTACTCTAAAGAAGTAAAACATTGTCACTGCAAACATGGCACAAACAAAAAAATGTCACTTTAAACATGATAAAAAAGAAGTTAATGGCGCAGAGACGACGTCATTTTTTAGCTGGTTCCAGTCCACTACTGTGCGCGGAAAAAAAGAATACTTAAAAGAGTTGCTGTGTGAGGAAAAAGGAGTTATAGTGAAATTATGTATTTGCCGAGTAGCGCATCCGGAGGAGAAGGCTACGATCTTTGTTATGTCCATCTTATAATTCCCCTTTATTAGTTGATGCTATCTTGTCCAAATATCTTGTCCAAAAGCGCTAGAAACTCGGGCTAGAAACTCATTGCTTGGGAACTGGTGCAAAGAAACACCGGGTGTTTTTCCGGAACGGGACTTGCAATACGAAAGACAGCAATACATCATCACACAGCAGTTATATACGGATGTGCAATTAACGGCGCCAAGTCTTGGCTGTGGCCGCGCGTACTAAAGGCTGTACGACCGTCTTCAGGATGAATGGATGAAGAACTTTATTAGTGTCCTTTTGGGCGCGGAGCCCACAAATTACTTCATATTGAACGAAACTGACAGAGCACCGAATAAAATGCGCGGGAAAACGATCGTGCGAGCGCGAAGGCAAGCGCATGTACGCGGAGCAGGGTCAGGGTCGCAGCGCCCCTACCGCCGACGGGTGGCGAAACGTGCTGAGAAACTCTCCCATTGTTTCCCCGACGGGTGAGAAGGCCGTAAGAAACGAGCGCGCGCGCCAATCGAGCCCGGCCGTGGCCCACTACATAGAGTTTCTCACTATAAAATCTAGAGGGAAATGTGGCGCTGCTGTGCTGTGGTATGCATGGGTACAGTGTACTAGAAGGGGGCAGTGGGCTTACTCAGCCGCTCCTCTGACGCAGTCAGCGTCGCATCCAAGAGGTGGCGCCACTGGCAACTTCAATGGAAGCTTTGCTTGCAGAAGCTTTGATTTTCCTTGCGTTTCTGACGGTTTCAGTTCGAAGCAGTTCACACTCTTATTTGTTTTTAATTTTGACATACTTGAGACTCTTTACATATCTTTAGCAAGCACTATATTTGTTTAGGCCACATGATATTTGCCATAATAGTACCTTGTGGAAAAGGTAGATGGCAACTCTTGTGCAATTTGCTGCCTATCCTAACTCTTAAACCTTTTTTGCAAAGAGGTCGTCGCTGACGGATTTTGCTTATGTGGAAGGGGCCTTCGAATTTTCCAAATTATCGGGCAATCGTAAAAAAAATGAAAGAAAATTTTGAATGAAAGGGACAGTGACCAAATATACGGTTTCATGCCATGTCGACCTAATGTAAAATTTTGTCAGACAGAAAACAGTGCGCACATACTACCCAGCTGGGCTGAAAAAAAAACAAAAAACCATCAGGCATGCTAACCAGGTTTGTGCCTTTGCTTAGCCACAATGAATTTGTATATATGGCTTAAATATTTCATTGTTCCACTTTAGTTGTTCCATGCTTAACAGTAGCCTTCTGCATTTATTATTAACCATCATTACGCTGGCACACATTTATTAAATCAAATCAGGTTGATTTTTTCCATAAAGAAATGGAGGGAGGCCTGAACAAAAAGTGAAAACTAGTTCACTTGACAATTAGGCTCAGGCCTATGCTTATGTACAGCTATATAAGGGTAAGCAAAATGAAGATAACAGGGCTGTTGCTGACACAAAGCTTTTATTTGCAAGTACAGCAAGCCATTGTTTCATGCACTTCAACTCATAAGCAACGGTTCAACTTCAGCTGCTTGGCCCTCTGCCGCTTTCCTGCCTTGTCACAGTTAATTCCTTTCACATAAAAATGCAGACGTGTGACAATGTAAAAACTAATTATTTAAGCTGTGATTCTAAAAGCGTGCACATTGCAGACAACTTCGAGGGGGAGCTTACTCTTAACAACTGCCAGCATGTCCATAACGCTGTCAGAGTGTGGCTTACTCTGACAGAAGCATTCTGTGAAAAGATATCCTCTAGCTTTTTCACGAAGCCATACAGCTGACTGGAGGGATAAAGGAGGCCTCCTTGGTCACAAAAGTTTGTTAGCCGGGCGTGAAAACTTTCGCCTGGTGGCGTCATAGTAGGCAGCTTTATGCATTCTTGGCATTTTGTGCTCGAATTGACAATACACTCCCACGCAATATAGCCCGCAATGTGTTAAGTGAGCCTCGAATCGCTTCTGGCCACGTGCTGGTTATGGTCGTTTTAAACCCGCAGGCCCGTGCAATGCTGGGGTACCACGTTTTGTGTGGCCTCTGTGGCAGTAGCGCTAGCAGCAGTTTGACTGCACTCATTTCGGTCACATGATGCTTCGAGATAGTCAACTTCCAGTAAGGAGGCCAGTGTACCTTCCTCGCAGTTTCCTTCGCTAACTGACCTAACTAGACCATAAAGAGAAAGACAATTCACAGTGATCAGGAACTGCGGTGGACATGAGCGCAAAACGTGGCTCGAAATGGAGCTCGCATACTGCGCTCGTGTCGTCCAGGGGCTTGTCAGCTCTGTGGAGGTTTTTTTCCCACTCTTTCCGCCTATTTTTATCCTTCGGGACGCCAAACAAGGACAACTTCGGCTCATCCTTCACGTAAACATAGCCTGTTTGGCACCCAGGCGCGTAACAGTGATTTTGTCGATGCCGCGGCATGGCTCAGTTACTGCAAGGCATACTAATCTCTTGCAGGCTATGTGCGAAAAAAACACTGAATGAAAAAAAAAAGAAAAAAAACCTACGCGACGACGTCCAGAAAAAAAAACAAAAAACAACAACAAAAAAAAAACAACGCAGCTCTGCAGCTCCAACGAATATGATCGGGCACTGGGCGGGCACTGGGCAGCTGCGCCGTCGCACCCACGCTCCATTGAAACTGACGCCAGCGCTGCCGCTCGGGCTATCGGAGAAGCTCATATCTGCGACATTCGTGGAGCCACCTCATCGCATAGCCTCCACCGGAGAGTAAGCCCACTGCCCCCTTCTAGTACACTGTAGCATGGGAATGCCGGTATATTGTGGATTTGGATTGGAAATGGGTGGCTTGCGAATGGTTCTACGGATTGAATTTTAGAGGTGAGTTTCGTTTTGTTTATCGTTCTTCATGCCCTCAAGATTTTCTCACTTTCATGCCGTTCTTTTGTCGCTGCCTGCCTGTCTCAGCCTCTGCGAGCGGTGACGTTGTGGTGTAGCGGTTTTAGAGTGTGTATAATTCCGTTGCTACGACTATGCTAAAGTCACGGTATGTACTCTGCAAGCGATTGTGCGCGAGTTAATGGTAGAAATGGAGATGTTACGACCGTCGAAAAGGGACGTTTTTTGCGTGGTAGAAAGCGCATTCTTCGTTGGCAGTCCATGCGCGGGGCATTGCATCACTGCTGTAACATTGTGGGCACCTTGCCTCGGCTGCAGGGACAGCGCACATAAACAGCTGAAGCGGTTCTTTTTGTGATTAATTTGTTTCTAAAACGAAGCACTCAGTGACCCACAGAACTCGAGCGTAGCGAGCCAAAGACGTCACGAAGTTATTGTGTTCTGCATAGCCTAAAACCGGTATCGTAGTTCGCACAATGCGCTTTTTTGTAGTGTGCGTAGGCTCTTATAGTTTTGAGGCGCTGGCCTTTTCAACGTGCTTGATGGGCATCCCGAACAAGAAAGGTGAATCATTCGAGCAACTAGCTCTGTTAATTAATAGGGCGGATGGTCCAGCGGCAAATGTTCGAACATGAGAAAGGAAAATCCACCGTTTTGATTTAACCAAACTAGTGTAGTAAAGGGTATCCGGAAAGTATTGCCAACTTGCAGAGACTTTTGTTGGACCTGATCTAGGTTTGTGACTCAGAGATACTACGCACGATGTCGTGTTGCATCACTACTGCTAAACAAAAGGGAATTGCTGAATGATTCGATTCTGTCATTCGGTGATCTTGTTTACTGTGTTGTTTAATGCTGTACTGTTCCGCCTTGTGCCAATAAGCCGTCGCGTTATCTCGTAAGAATTGCATTTGTCGTTGCGAGTGGCCTAGCGCAGCTTGCATCATCGGTACTTCAAAATAACGCATTATTAGCCTCACAGTGGTGAAGTAAAGAGGATGGAAGTGGGTATTACCAAAATCAGTAATGTATAATTACTTTTGCTTTTATTAAATTTGCTGTGGGGCTCTAGCAGCTAGACTGCCTCGGTTCAGTGTCCGTAAATGGGACTACATGAGATTCATGTGGTAACTTATTCAAAATTCTTTGCCATGCAAGAATGCTTAAAGCAGCTCCTCATCCATATAACCTCATACTTCGCTTTTTTTCATCTAGAACAGTGCGTATATTGCACAAACCATTTTTCTCGCATTATAAAATTTTCTATACATGGAAATTGTACTTGCCTGCACCATGTGGCATCCCAACAACATAAAGGCTCTAGTATCTATTTAACTATTGCTCTCCACTCTCTTTAGCCTACTGGGGTTAAGGCATTGCCAAAGCCCCAGCGTTTCCCAGGGGGAACCACGAGGAGGCGAGAGTGGTGGGGCTCAACATCTCTTGCCCCTCCCCCCATAATTTTTGTAATCGCCGCATGCTGCAGCCACTGGGTCAACTGCATGACGTTAGTGTCATGCAACTACACAAAAGTGACAACTCTTCTGCAGTCTTTGCAGGAGTTGCCTCATCACAGAAGCCTGGTATGATAACTGCCTAAATGTGAAGGCCGTTGCAATCTCTGCAAGAGATGCCCCATCACAAAAGTCATAGATCATGTAACTACACAAAAGCAACAAATCTTGCTGTCTTCGCAGAAGCTGTGTCATCACAGAAGCCGGGTATCGTACCTACACAACAGCAACAACTCTTGCTGTCTTTGCACGAGCTGTCTCGTCACAACACTTGCAGACCCTGTAACTACACAAGAGAGTCATCTGTTGCAGTCTTCGCCGAAGCTGTGTCATCACAGAAGCCGGGTATCGTACCTACACAACAGCAACAACTCTTGCTGTCTTTGCACGAGCTGTCTCGTCACAACACTTGCAGACCCTGTAACTACACAAGAGTCATCTGTTGCAGTCTTCGCAGAAGCTGTGTCATCACAGAAGCCAGGTATCGTACCTACACAACAGCAACAACTCTTGCTGTCTTTGCACGAGCTGTCTCGTCACAACACTTGCAGATCCTGTAACTACACAAGAGAGTCATCTGTTGCAGTCTTCGCAGAAGCTGCGTCATCACAGAAGCCGGGTATCGTACCTACACAACAGCAACAACTCTTGCTGTCTTTGCACGAGCTGTCTCGTCACAACACTTGCAGACCCTGTAACTACACAAGAGAGTCATCTGTTGCAGTCTTCGCAGAAGCTGTGTCATCACAGAAGCCGGGTATCGTACCTACACATCAGCAACAACTCTTGCTGTCTTTGCATGAGCTGTCTCGTCACAAAAGTTCAGTATCAGAACAACAGGAAAACTGCAGCTCTTGCTGTCTTTGCTGGAGCTGTCTTGTCACAAAAAGATTGTATGATTTTTTTGTGTGAAATGTAGAATCTTTCTACTCAAGGTGACTTGCTAGGTCAATCACTGGTGAGCAAATAGCACACGCTTTGTGAGCACGTGCCTGATGACCGCGCTCCTGCTCAGTGCGGCGTCTACCAATTTCTTTCATTCGGAGAGTGACATACTTTTTCTGCAGCACTTTTGTGAGGCTTATCACATGCTGCGGGTCTTCAGAGTAGTGTGTACAATTGTGAAGCATGACTTCATATTGCTTAACGAATTGTTGGAAGGCCCTAAGAGTTATCTTGTGGATGTTGTCTCCTGTCGTGTTGCCTTGGCGTAGCACTGTCTCTGCTGCACACATTGCTGCATGCACAAAGCGTGATGGTTCTGTAAGACCACCATTGTCCTTTATGTATGTTAGCAAGCTAGTCACAGTGTCATTGGTGAGCATTGCTGCGCATTCCGCACAGTGAAGATGCTTGCTGGTTGCCCTAACCACAAAGCCACCGATGTAGCGGACGACTTCACTGGCATATGTTCAGCATAGGACCCGAGGGACGAGGCGGACTACTGGCAAGCGGAAACCAAAACAAAAAACTTTATTACACTCTCCCAAAGCCCCTTATATATATCACGTCTTTGTAGCGTCGCCTTATGGCCACTTGCTCAAGGCACACAGGTGGCGACCTCTACATCCCTTCTTTTCACCCTTTATGGGACAGGTCCCTACAAGTCCAACCGCCGCGGTGGTCTCACTATACGACTGCTGCGAGTCTGTGTCAGCGTTTCCTGCGGCGTCACTTCCGTCTGCGTTGGATCTTCCCGAGGTGCTGCAGGCTGCATGATCTCGGGAGTGACAGGCGGAGAAGCTGCCAGTTGAGCTGGGGTCGCTTCCGATGAATGAAGTACCAGGTGTCGACGATTACGCTGAAGGACGCCTCTGGGGGTCTGAACAAGGTAGGACCGTGGACGCTGAGCCTGTGAGAGTACTTCACCACTGCAGCGTGTGTCAGTGACCCATACATAGTCTCCAGGACTCAAAGGGGCCAATTAGCTTGAAGCATGACGGCGATTGTAGTTCATCGCTTGGCGTGCCTTGTTCCACGAGTCCTTTTCCCTGAAACTCGTGTGGCATGGTAACGACGGCACCAGTTGTTCTGGTAGTTTCGGGAGACGAGTTTGTAATTTCCTTCCCATCAGGGCTTGAGCCGGGGAAATACCGTTGGGACCAGGCGTGTCGCGGTACGACAGTAAGGCAAGGTAGGGATCAGGACCTTTGAAGAGCAAGTCTTTCATTGTGCGCACCATGCACTCTGCCTCTCCATTGCTCTGGGGGTACCTCGGGCTGCTGGTCTCGTGACGGAAGCCGTATGACCGCGCAAACTCGGCGAACTCATTGGACACAAACTGCGGTCCGTTGTCGGTCCGGACAATGTCCGGTATGCCAAAACGGGCAATGCAGCTCTTGATCGCCGAGATAACAGCTGGTGCCGTGGTGGACCCCGCGGAGACTACTTCGGGAAACCTGGAATAATAATCAACAATCAGGACGTAATCGCGGCCTTTAAGTTGAAACAGATCGATGCCAAGGTGCTGCCACGGTCTGTCAGGTGTAACCGTGGGCAACAAAGGCTCAGAACACTGAACTCGAGTCTCGGCGCATATGGCACATTGGGTCACCATATGCTCAACATGCATGTTACAGTTAGGCCACCAAACAGACTCCCTGGCCCGTTCTTGGCAACGGCGCACTCCCTGATGTCCTTCGTGTAAGAGTGCGAGAATGTCCTGGCGCAAGGCTGAAGGAATGACAAGTCGTCGGTCCAGCAGAAGGATGCCGTCGTATATGCTCAATCTGTCCCTCTCCTTCCAAAATGGAGTGATCTGCAGGGGCACCTTGTTTTTGTCTGGCCATCCTTTCATACAGTACGTCATGACCGCAGAGCAGACTCCATCTTGGGCTTGGTGTATGCGGACATCTTCTAGCCGCCTTGCTACAAGAGGCGGTAATTCCTTGAACACTTCACCGACAAACAACTCCAGGGTGCCTACCATGCGAGTAGCTGGCAAATCAGAGGGAGCTCGTGACAAAGTGTCCGCCGTAGCTAAGTGCTTTCCAGGCACATATTTCACCACGTACTGATATCACATCAGTTTTATTCGCATTCGTTGTATGCGAGGCTGCACGAGTTCTGGGTCCTTGTTGCCCAAAAGGGTGACCAGAGGAAGGTGATCTGTCTCTACCTCGAAGCTTAGGCCGCAAAGGAACTGGTCGTACCGTGAAATGGCCCAAGTCACCGCGAGGCTTTCCTTTTCTGTTTGACTATAACGTGCTTCCGTCGGAGTAAGCACCCTTGAAGCATACGCTACAGCCCGTCAAGTACTTTCAGGCTGGTCCTGTAGCACTACAGCTCCCAGACCGTAGGAGCTGGCATCCGCGGATACTACAGTGTGGTAGCAAGGATCGTATTTTGCCATACACTTGTCGGAGCTCAATAGCAACTTGAGGCGTGAGAAGGCTTTTTCTTGACTGGGACCCCAAGTCCAGGTGCTGTTCTTGTTTAGGAGGGAACGAATGGGCTCCGTAACGTCGGATAGGTGAGGTATAAACCGTGTGACGTGATTGGTCATTCCCAGTAATCGTCATACTCCGCTGACGTCGGTCGGTGGCGGCAGATCCCTGACAGCCTTCACCTTGTCCGGGTCTGGCGAGATCCCGTCTGCCCCAATCACTACTCCAATGAACTTGACCGAGCTGACCCGAAACGCGCACTTCTTTTCGTTAAGGGTGACACCCTCCTCCTCAAGGCGAGCAAGGACTGCAGCCAGGCGGTCGTCGTGCTCTTGACGGTCTTTCCCAAAGATTAGAATGTCATCAATCAGGTTCACGACCCCAGGCCAGCGCTCAAGAACCCTCAACATTAACTGCTGGAAATACTCTGGTGCCGTGGCAATACCAAAAGGGAGTCTCTTGTAACAGTAGCGGCCGAACGGCGTTATAAATGTCGTGAGTTCCTGGCTGTCGGCTCTCAGCTTCACCTGACGGAAACTAGACCGCGCATCCAACTTGGAGAATACTCGCGCTCCACCCAACTGGCCAAGGATCTGTTCCACCGTCGGCAAGATAAAGCGCTCCCTTTCGATGACTTCGTTCAGCTTCGTCAGATCGACGCAGATTCTGTAGCCGCCCGATGATTTGGGCACGACTACAAGCCCGAAGCACCACTCGGTTGGCGTCTCTACCTTCCTTATGACGTCCTGCGACTCCAGGTCGTCTAGCTCTTTCTTGACAACGTCGTATAAAGGAATTGGAATCCTCCTTGGGGCGCTCAAGGAAAATGGACGAGCGCCGGGTTTAATGCGAATGCGATATTCGGCTTGCCGAATTTTCCCAACCCTTGGAAAATCTTGGCTGTGGGGGAATGAACGCACTCGGCAGAATCCAGGAAGTGAACAACACCAAGGGCTTCAATTGCAGGGAGCCCAAGCAGGTGAGTGCGCTGACGTTCAACCACGTACAAGGTCTGCACTGTGGACTTATCACCCCACTGTAAGGTTGCTTTAAAGGTACCAAGAACGTGCAGACTCTGTTCGCCAGGGCCCAAGACTTCCCCTTCAACATCATCCAGCACCCGCGGTCGGCCTGGAAAAGACGGCGAGACAACAGAGACTTCTGCGCCAGAGTCTATCTTAAACTCGGCCTGGTGCCCGTTCACTAGTATGTATATGTACCTTGCACGTCGTGAATCCAGGTTGTGAAGTTCGACGGAATCCAGTAGCTCATTTCTATTCTTCTTCATGCACACTTCGGCAAAATGACCTAGCTTTCTACAGTAGTGGCAAACTGATTTTCTGGCTGGGCAGTCTTTTCGAGAGTGATGCTGTCGTCCACAAAAGCCACACGATAACCTAGCCGGTTGCTCAGACTGGTCGCGAAAACGTGGCGAAGGGGTGGGCCGAGTCAATGTTTAGCGTTTCGGCAAGAGCGTTATCCATAGTCAATCTAGCGCGTGATAACCGCTCTTTTTCTGCGTCCTCGTGTATGCGGGCTTGGCACAGTGCTTCCTCAGCGGTAAGTTTTGTGCACCGGCACAATTGATCAGACAGTTTCTCGTCACGTATGCCTACGACGAATCTGTCACGAACAAGGCGGTCCTCGACGAGCGGGCTGTTATAGCTACAGTGTTTTGCCAGGTTGCGTAATGCCGCAAAAAAGTCATCCACAGATTCGCCTGGTTGGTGAGTGCGGCGGTGGAAACGACGACTTTCGTATATCTCATTTACTGGATGCACGAAATGCGAATCCAACTTTTCTTTGACGGCAGTGAAAGAAAGCGCTTCCGGTGTTGACACCCCCAAGGACGATAGAATGGTCCTGGCTTGCGGTCCCATACAGTAAAGAAGTGTCCGTACCTGGGCCTCATCGCTGGCACTGTGGAGGCCGGCCACGAAAGCGTAATCCTTGAACGTCGAAATCCACGTTGGCCATTCTCCCGGGTTTGAAAACGTAAAGTTCTCAGGTGAGCGCAGACCAGATGCGCCAGCGTGAACGATGTGCACTTTTGGTTCGGTGGTCTCGGCGGGGGTGGATTCCGTGTCAGGCATGTCAGCGTTAACAGCGGGATCCCACTTCTGACACCATGTTCAGCATAGGACCCGAGGGACGAGGCGGACTACTGGCAAGCGGAAACCAAAACAAAAAACTTTATTACACTCTCCCAAAGCCCCTTATATATATCAGGTCTTTGTAGCGCCGCCTTATGGCCACTTGCTCAAGGCACACAGGTGGCGACCTCTACAGCATATTCGCTCAGAGCGAAGTAGTCGTGCTCGAGCAGAGCATCCACCAGTGTAGCTGACTGCTCTTCATAGATGTCACCCAAATCGCTGCTGGGCTGCCCCTGGTTTCTTGAAAGGCATATCCCCTCAGTCTGTGCAGTTACGTTGGCATTCTTTGAACCAAGAACAGCTGCATGTACTATGGTCTGCCTGTAGACGTGCCGGAATTGCACCGCTGAAGGGTTGTTATTCCAGCCACCTCGCTGCCTTATGCAACTACATTTCCAGGGGGTCCTGGTTCAGGTTTCTCGTGCAGATGTACCTGCAAACAACAGGCAAGTTAGTACCTTGCTGCTTTATACCCAACACTGAAAACCAGTCAGGAAAAGAATGGTTGGGAATTATGGGGGAGTTTATTGAGCCACCAAACGTATGTGTCGTAATTGCAAAATGTGTTCTTTAAATTTTTTCAACAATGGATATACTGAAATGCCACTTGCCTAGGTGCTGCCAAACTACATCTTCACCACCACAAAGGCATTTATTCTTTCATTTCTTCTGGCATTTTGATTACAGTTCTGCTGTATGTTGAGCAGGCACCTGGGCAAAGTAGCACTTCCTGATCTTGTACAAACAGTTTCTCTTGTCTGTATTTTCTGGTGCTTTTTTTAAGTGCGACTGGCAAATAATGTGCATGTGGAGCATTTCTTTTTTTTTTAATCTTAGGCTTTCCTCACAACAAAGCAAAGAAAACCATTAACATTTGAAGACATTACAAAATGAATATGTTCATTACATAATAGCAGGCTCCATGCGAGTGATGTTTTTCTTGTGATTATGTATGCATCAAGCAAATATGATTGGCTAGTTTTTAAGTGTGCTCCTTATATTTCCTTGTTATGGCATTTTCTTCTCTAATGGGAATATGGAGTAATCGTTACTGCCACTTTTCTTACGATTCCCTTTAGCACCCAGCACGGTCTTTTTTTTTTTAAAGATTATACCTTAAAACAAACATGATGTCGGATATCATACTAAGAAACGAGAGTAGTCAACGTGAGTTACAATAAAATGCTTGGTATATGGAATAAAATTTGATGCTGTCTACCGTTTGTTATGAGCGGCTATGACAGAATTTGTCAAATGTTTCCCATGTAAAAAAAATATTGGCACAACGTCAAAAACAGGTCACAGAGCACTGGTCAAGAGGAGTAGCAGCAGGTGCATTATGCTGCGTTTTTGTGGCACAAGGGGTGCATGGTGACAAACGGCACCAATGAGGTGGTTATCAGTTGCAATGAAGCTATGAAATTCTAATGATAAATGTAAACATAGCTGTAAATGGACCCAAAATCAGTTACTGTATGACTGCATGAAATATATAAGTACTACCAATACTACTGCTGCTACTGTTATACTAGCAAGTATAACAATGGCAGCGAGCTCTACTATGAGTAGAAAATATAAGTAATGACAAATAAATATTGTAGCGGTAGTCCTACTTTCCTCATAGCACTGCTTTGGGCATGTAAAATGAGAAGACGATTGTCTTGTTTAGCTTAGTTAACAATGCTGTCCGTCTCTTTCATACTGGTAGTCATAGCGTGGAGGAAAACAATTGTTTTCTGGTAAATAACACACAGATGTCGCTGTGTGGTGGACCCAGTATCACAGTACTGAGCCTGCAAAACAAGCTAGATAAAACAATATGGAATGCCACACAAGGAAAATCCGGCAAGAACAAGAGTCAGGGCAAGCCACGTTACCGATATGGGTGATTTTAGCGCTCCTGAATGTCTTTTGTGTGTGATGCAGTTATTTGATTTATTTTTGATGATTTCCTCCAAAACCTATTTCTTTTTTTTTCAATTCTCCCATAGGCAAAAAAGCATACCTCTTTTGAAAATAAACATTTTGTAGTGATACGTTGCACACCTATTTCTTGCATTATTAGGTTTGCCAGGAACCACAATAAGCAAAATCGTGCAACAGATTTTCAATAAACTGCCTTTCACAGCAATGCATGTCATTTGGAAAAGCATATTCCTTGGGTTATTATATCACTGCTTCAAGGCATCACTAGATGTCATTAGTTTTGGTTCAATGTGTAGCTTAATGGCCCGCCCATATTGCCACCTGAAATTGTTTAGTTGTGAGGAAGCAACTTAAACTGAAGTGTTGTTGTGAGACCACTATTTATTAATTTTATAAATATAAAGAATAATGAAAATTGTTATACACATTATGAGGCTGTCACATGGCTAAATGTGGTGTGCCCTGGTACATAGACTAGTAATGTGTATTCATTATCCTCTCCTGCCTGTCTTTCACTGGGTCTTGCCCTCATGCTTTAAAAGTTCATCGAACATTTTGACTTCATTAATCATGGTAGATTGATGGTTGTGCGTGTTAAACTAACACGTGTTAAGCAGCCTCCACCTTCATGAAAACAGTACAAGGAGCACCCTTAACATACCATAAGACAGCTTGAAATGTTTACTTTGTCTTGAGATTATTGTTCATTATTTTACCTCATGGCAAACTTTTGTCTTTTTAATCACCTTATCTTGGCACCTGTGCACTACATCTACCTATGCACTTACTTGCACAGGTCAGCATCGAGGAGCTTTTCTGCCAGCTGGGAGACACTCTTGAGTGTGAATGCGAGTGCAATCACAGACATTCGCCTGCCATCCTGGGTAACGAGCCTTTCATTGGCCAAGTGCAGCTGCATGAGTTCTAAGCTAGCGGCCTCCATGGTCTCTCTCTGGAAAGCTAACGTTGATGGCTGCAGTGGAGCCTTGAAGCCAGTGGCGACAGGGTTGCTGGAGTTCAGCAGGTCGAATGCACTAGAAAGGAAATGGTAAGTGTAGCATTAGATTAAACAACCAAGCAATTTCTGAAAGATGCTTTCTAGACATGCACATTTTAAACAAGGTAAAGTGTTCATGATGCTTATGCATTTCTGACATCTAAGGGTTCGTTTGTAAAAATGCACTTGCTGTTATGTCCCCAACAGACATACCGAGTGTTCCAGCGAGCACTTTTGAAAAATTTTAAAGGTTGCTTGTGGCAGATAGCACAATTCTAGTTCATGAGCTGGTCTACTCGAAGAGGCGGACATTACTTATAAAAAAATTTAAATTGCATAATCGACTAATGAACAAAAATTTCAGTAATTAAATGTTTAACTACCGAGCTTGTGGCCTATATTGCAATTTACAAATTTTAGCCGTGGAGTTCGCAAGGCCACTTAAAACAAGTTCTCTGTATGACACCAATTTTGAGATATCAATTCCCGAACTTTGCAGAGAAATGCATTGGCGTTGCAGTTACTGTTGTGATTCAATGCATGAAACAAGTACCAAGATATCACCGCAAGGTCACACCAGTTACTGCTTCTTGATACTTTCTTTGCCATTATAAAATTATAATTCTTACATAAAAAAACGCACAGCATATTGGATTCTATGTATTACTATAAATGATGGTCACTTGATTTCCACCAACGCCTCGCAACACAACCTGGGCAGTTGCCAGTCCTTTTAAACTACAAGACTATCTTCCTGCTGGTAAACATGTCATTTCCGTAATTGTTCAAAAGCTGTAATTGTAAATATATGAAATGGACATAACATGTACTGCTTCCCCATATATTAAAAACATTTCTTATTTCTTCACCCATTACTTAGTGCATAACTTGTGAATGTTGCGACTGTAAGTTGATCTACTTGTGTCACATTTCATGTAATTAATAACAAACTGTTCTATTGAGGTGCTGTATTATGTAATCCCTTTCTGTACGCTGCTCAACAGAAGTGTGTGATAACGGAACCCGTATGAAACTCTTCACAGGCTTTATTCACACAGAGACATTCTCACTCAAGAGACAGTGCTGACCCCCCCCCCCCCACCTTATGTAATACCCTGAAAGGGGTCTTTAATAAGGGACAATAAATGATAACAAACACAGTGACGACCACGGTAATATGTAATAAATTAAAATTTGTTTCGACGCCCCCATGGGTGCCTTGTTCACATTGACTAGGTCATTGTGAACAGCAAGTGATTGTAAAGAAGGCTTCCATGGGATAACCGAAACACTTTTACTTCAATACATATTTCCTTGTTCGGCACTATGTGTATTACTTAGTATGCCTCCGTGATTTTTTGTTGCCATCATAGTGATTGTGATGTGCAGTACAGACAGTAAATTAATGTGTCAATATTTATGTACTCTTTTTCTTTTTTTTCAGATTATCAGCAACCAACATTATTAATAATGGTGTAGTATTATGTAAGCATCCTTTTAAGTTCCTGGTGCATTTGAAATCGTGCAGTGCGCGCGCATGTGCATTGCTTAATAGTATTTCATGTACAATGTCTCGGCTGCTTCATCATGTCCACTGTTGTTCCATTGCCTTCTCCCCAACGTATCTTGCAAAGCCTTCCACATTTCATCTTTAGTAATACTTCGGACCAGACCTGTCTTTTCTGTACCCACATATGTGCTTACATTGCGACTCCATGTTTCAAATTGTAGTTTATAAAAAAAATTACTAGTTAAATGGAAAATGAGACATCCTCCCAATCATAGCAATTGCTGCAAAGGAAACCCATACGGGTTCCTCGAAAGAAAATCCTCGCAGTTGAAAAATGCATTCTGCTCCGGTACTCGAACCTGAGACCACCGCCTTTCCGGGGCAGCCGCTCTACCATCTTAGCTAATGAAGTGACTAGCAGATGGCAGGTCGAAGTCGAATTCAACAACTTGAATCTAATGCTAGTGTTTTGGCGTAACAGTTCATTAGAAACCCACTAGGTGGAGAGAGGTAATTAAATGGGAAATGAGATATCAGCCCAATCGTAGCAATTGCTACAAAGGAAACCATATAATTAAGGATACCATTTTCATATAAGTACCTCTGTCCACCTAGCGGGTTGCCGCTAGGTGGGAACTACGAATAGTACTGTGAAATACTAACATTCATTTGCATATGCATGAAGCCATATAAATGGTCATATTATATTATTATTCTAGCACGCACTTGCCTGAAAGCTGAAGGTAGCATTATATACACAAGGCCTTGCTTGTTATTGTACAGTAAGCTTAAATGGCCTACTGCACTGTTGTTTCAGGTATTAACAGTATAATATGTTTGACTGTTTGCATAACTCAGGTTTTGATATTTAGAGGAAATTGCACCTAATGAGGTATTGGTGTCACAAGCTGCATACATCACTTTATGAAGTGTTGTATACTTTGTGAAAACCAGAGCTTATGCCATTGGAAATTCACATTTAATTTATATGAAATGCTCATCCAGTACGTTCAGTCTAGCTAATTTTAAGGCACAGTGTGCACGGAAAATGCTTCATTAGCGCCCTTACCAGTCCACCATGGCTATGAAGTTGGCTGTGCCCATGCAGCTGCCGAAGCCTGGCAGCTTCCGCAAAGAAGCGAACTCCAGCGCCTTGCTCACGGAGCTGCTGAACGTCTGCGCCGCCAACTTCACTTTCATGACCTGTTGGATGCAGGGAAAGAAGATCTGTAGAAGTTATACATGCATTATTTCAGGCTTACCTTACCTGTTGGTAATAATTGATGTGCGCCTTTGACAGCTTGTTAGCTGCACGCAGGCCTTCCTTCTCCTGCAGCTCTTGTAGTGCCTTGAGATGCTTCCATAGCACTCTCTGTGATATAAAAGAATGCAGCGGTGTAAGTCCTCCTTTGCGAACCCTGAGACGTTACTCTCATGACTAACGTCTGCTTACGTCAACATACTCACAGCGTATCTGTGCAAAAGCTTCATAAAAACTCACTAGATATTCGTGGCGACGGAAAAATTCATCTTAAATTATTAGAGGAAAACCACCTTCCCCATTTAAGGTCCATGTGTTTTGCTTCATATAGTGACTGTTTGTTTACCATGCCCAAGACTAACTGCGGCAACTTTTCTTCTAGGTTTTCTAATACTTTTGGATTTCGTTACAGCCTAACCTTAAGGAACCCTGCACTATTAAGATGTTTAGACACATCCTTCACAATTTTCTTCAAGTTGTGTAATAGTTTAGTAATTAGCAGTGACATGGTGTTATTTCTTGGTTATTTGGACCACAGACGGTTCAAGAGATACATAATTGTGCATACCATGTACATGTAACATAGCCGATGCATAATAAAAAGCTATTCTTATTCTGATACTACAGCACATTTTTGACTTAGTGTCTAGCACTTCAGTGTTTTATTTTGTACCAGCATTTTTATTATTAGAAGTCCATGTAGCTCTTCTCATAGTCTCCTGTACGTTTTAAAATCCCCCTTATTACAAAGTATTTAAGCCAGACTTAATGCTGTTGACATCTATATTGTGTGAAACGTATCACATTTACTGTTCTTTCCATAATTGTGCTGCACAGTTACATACAGCCTATCACCTTGTTTGTAGCATTGGCACAAAGTGCACTCGTTTTTTCAAACTTTGTATAATGCATAGAGCAATTTCCAGCATGCCTTTGCAGACCTACGTCAGCAATCATAAGCAATATGCAGTGAAGATTCTAACAAGTATTCTGGTGTTATTACAGTTGCTTGCTTCAGTGCTGGTCCAAAAGAGAGGCTAAGTAAGCTGCCACCTCGGCCCCTCGTTTCCAGTGACACAAGCAAGAATAATCCACCCATAATAACCGTTATTGCCCACTTTCCTTGTGCGGCTCTGGGTTACTAAACAATATAAGGAGGTATACAGCTAGTAGTCTAAAGGCGTAATCAGCACTTCATCAGTGAAAACGTATAACAAGTGGTAATTTTTGACAAACTGAGTGTAGACACTCGATCAATGGCTTTTATTTTCTTTCCACCCTGAAAAAAAAGGAGACTGGACAAAAAGGGTCAAGCTGGGGTACAGCTTGACGAGGGCCCTGCCCCCTTATACAGTTGACAGTAGAGCACTGCAGAACATCACGAAAATGCAACACTTAAAAACAGTGTAATGCTTGGAAGAAACTGCAGATTTAAGCACAAATAAAAAGCTGTATACATACGTATATATTTATACACAAATACAAATATTTACAGATATAGATATGCATCATGCACACAGATCTATGTACACATGACAATTACTGCTTGGTAGTTTCTAAAACTGAACAGCACCTGCCTAGCAAGTAATTTGTCTAAATGGCTTTTGCATTTAGCATAAACTAGCAAGTTATGAATAAATGCTGTAAGTACATTAAGCCAGCAATGGCAGAATGGCCAACAGATCAGAAAGGTAGTTGTGTGCGTAAAATAATATAGACCAATGAAATTATTGTCCCGATATTTTAGGTGAACTATTTGCTAAACTACTAATGAAAAAGTTAGTCGTGTTTGAAAAAACATGACCGCCACGCCAGCAGATTTCTGAAAAGCGTGTGGCACCAGAAACCGCAATGTTAATATGTCACATGGATTATGGCACTCCTGAGATACAAATTTTAAACCTGAATAAACATCGTAACCACAACAGGCACGGAAAAAGATAATATTTATCAGTAAAGTAGAGCCTTTCATAGATGAGTGTATTTCTTTAAAGCAGATATCATGTGAAAAGTCGCATTTCTCACCCCGTGGGTGCTGCTCAAGAGAACACCTTTGTCCCCAAGCAGGTTACGCAGAAGCTTTAGGCCATGGCAGGCATCAAAAATCATGAAGATGATGTCCTCTTCGTTGCTTGGATGTGGGAAAAATGTCTTCAGTGCCTCAAATGACTGCTCGTGCACGCGACAGCCGAGTAGCTTTGCCATGGACACATTGGCAGCAAGGCAGTCGCATACAACAGCTACAACTTGCAACCCACACTCGCTGATGCAGTGGATTGCCTTAGTTAGCAGGTTCTTAAGTACTTCTCCTGAGAGACCAGCAGTCAAAAAATATCCAAATGGCATCTTCCAGGGCGCTGCAATTCCGACCACCATGAAGACAAGTGCTTCGATGGCCAATGGCACATTATCTGCATCAGTGGGTTCCTGACTGTGGCCCAGGTCAACAAAGCCAATGAGGCGTCCTGTTGCAGTGTCCAGCTCACAAGTTTTCTTAATGCTCATGCCATCGAGCACAATGCTGCACAGGCGTTCCCTTGGGGCATCATTTTTATGCCGCACCTTCAGGTCTTCCAAAACTTCAGCAGTGAAGCCTGGCCACCCTTGCACAACCTTCAGCCACTTCCTTATGGCCTGTACACTTGGCATAGGAAACAAGGTACTGAGGTACTCGTATGCTCGTGGAGAGTAGTAATGCACTGTTGATGCAAACTTCTTCATCTCATCACTGTACCTTCTTCCACGAGGCTGTTCTGCGGCATTTTTGCTCCAGCTCTGCATAATTTCCAGTGGCAGGTTTCCAAATTCTTCTAATTTTCTTTGTGCTTCATCTGAAAGAATGTTTCTTTCTTTCATTTTTCCTATGACAGTCTGCAGGCTCTAATTTTTCTCTTTCGCTCGAGCTGTTCTCATTCCGAGTGCCTTTATCTTCTTTCTAGCGGTTGTCAGCTTATCTCCCAGCCTCTTCACTTTGGTCTCTGGACAATCTCTTGAGCAGTACTCGTGGTCGAAGGTGCTGGATGCTGTTGCTAGAGCACTGGTTGATGGCTGTGGTGAATGGTCAGTGCTTTTTGGGGATGCATGCTTTGCCAGGACTGCATGGCTGCTGGACAGTGGTACATCCTAGAAGGGATGATAAAAATGGCTTTATGTGTGCAAGGAAGCATACGTAGCAGTTATTAATATCAATACAACCTTCTCTTGTGGATATGTTTAGTTTTCATCAACTAACGAGCAAACTCAACCAAGCTCATTTTGCTGGAGAGTTCTAACTGTACTGTTAGTTAGTTGCTTGGAAAATGCATTTAAAGAAGTATTACTAAAGTCAGCTCGCACATGTACGAACGGCTTTATTCAAGTCAAGTTTCTGCTTGCATGCCATTATGGATGCGCATGCCCGAAATGATTGTTCTTTTTTAAAATATCCTGGCAAGCATATTGCAACTTGGCCAGATTACACAATCTAGCTTCAACTACATGAACATACTTTACTGTAGACACAAAGGCTACACCAAAACCATACCAATACCTTTTTTTAAGTTTACAGCACAAAAAAAGACATGCGGTACACAACCTAAGCATTACAGTAAATACTTTGTCGGAACGTGCAAACTTATCTATTCAGAAACACTCTGCTTGAAGCAGTGTGTGTACAAGCTAACTGGACCTCATTCATAAAAGATCATTCTTTTTATGACGTGCAGAGTACACACAGATGGTGCACCCGCCGTGGTTGCTCAGTGGCTATGGTGTTGGGCTGCTGAGCAAGAGGTCGCGGGATCGAATCCCGGCCACGGCGGAAGCATTTTGATGGGGACGAAATGCGAAAACACCCATGTACTGAGATTTAGGTGCACGTTAAAGAACCCCAGGTGGTCCAAATTTCCGGAGTCGCCCACTATGGCGTGCCTCATAATCAGATTGTGGTTTTGGCACTAAAACCCCATATTTTAATTTTTTTTACACGGATGGTGGACGTGTGTTTTTTTTTGTATGTTGAAATAACACACCCGACATACATTGCGACAATTCAGAAAACTTGGTGCATGGCGGATGGCTGCTCCTCCACTGTGACGTGTGGATGCAAGCCCCTGTGTCATGATTTGCCTCATTCTGTCCAGGCATTAAGAAAATCTCGCATGGCTGATCACTCAAGCAGAAATAAATAAAAGAGAATTGGTTTATTGTCTGGGAGCATTATTTCCATGTCAGAAAAAAAATATTTTTCCTAAATGATGTCCCACTTCCACATGGCTTCCTTGCTTTGAGCACCGTCTTTCTGAATGTATACGTGTTTCCCATTTGGCAAAATTGCCATTCACAGTGTGTCCTTTTTTTTTCTATGGTTTCGTGCTATGAACCTAGTAACCTGTCAACGAGGTCGAACTACCACCCTTGCCATGGAAATATTATTTTTCAAAGGCTGAGCCTTCTGCTTCTATTTGTTCATGCTATTGTACACATGTATTGACACATGTTACACACATACTTATATCCTTAAGTTTCTTTGCAATGATTGTCTAACATTAAAATTACGTCTGTGTTGTTCTTCTAATATGCATGCTACTGGGTTTCAATAACATTATTACATATGAGATCATACATGTGTGCTTTCAGTGCCACTTGGACGCTCAAACTGTGATGGCACAGCACTCTCAAGCAGCAGGCGTTATGCAGGCCACTCCTGAAGTCAGCTGGCCTGAAGTGTGCAGAGCACAGCAGGTGGTGATTTGAAGGTTTGAACTCTGGTTGCCCCATCGCTTCAAGCCATTTCTCCAAGAGAGCTGGTTTTTCCAATGGGAACCTGTATGAGTTGAAGGTACAAAATAAAAAATTAATTCAAATATAACAATAAAATGTGTTGGTACATTGTGAATCTGCTTCCTCTATACTGCTTTTTCAGCCCTCTGCGAATGCTGGTTAAGCGAGTGACATTGCTCAACATTCAGCAAACTGTTTTGAAGAATCCTTGATTTTCTGTCTGAGATTTATCTTGTAGTGCTTGTCATTGTGTCAGAAAATATTTGTTTAAAGTTGCATTAATGTAACAGGAAAACTGTGACTTGCTTAGGAGATATGAAACGATGCGAACATTAGTATATGACGAGGGGACGGCAAGCAAATAATGCTTTCGCTCATTTCGTCGCATTCAGCACTTTGCTCCGTTTTTTATTTTAATATCCGAGGCAACATGGCCAATGAGACATTCTAAGTCACTTACCTGTGGTACAACACGTTTCTCCTACCAGGTTCGTACTTTTGTAAGCAGAACAAGTAAGCGCAACGCCAGGACATCGTGACGGTTGTTCAAGTACCGGCACTTTTCGCGGGCACATACTGGAGCAGATGACAGAAGCTCAACTTTCTTTTCACACGAACGATACATCATATCAAATCGGCTACTTACATTATTTCTAATGCTAAATAATAATATAAAAATGTCAAAGCACAAGCACGCACAATTATTAAATCTCAAAAACATTCCAAGCGCATCGCTAAATCTGGAAGAGAAACCATAAGCCATGCTCTAGCAAAGCACATATCCAATTTTTGTTCTTCGAAGTTCTCAAGTTGTCTCTATTTTGAACTGCGAGTAAACATAAAAAATGTACATAACATTTATTATGAGGCATTTGAAGCTATACGCATAGAAATTGTTCTATAAATATTGGTTTTTGCAGCCACATCCACGTTTTAGACGAAGCCTCGTACAACACCAGCCAACACAAGCCTCGCAGACACATATCCCGTCATTCCCATGAGGGCACGGCAGCCCTTTAAGAAACTCGCATAGACGGTGGCGCCACATTGCCCTCTAGGTTTTATAGTGAGAAACTCTATGGCCCACTAGTCCGAGTGTTGTCAGAAGCGCGTTCGTTTTTTCACGGACCGGAAGTTTCGGACTGCCCGCGGACTGTTGGAGCTGTCAGCAGATGTTTGCTCGGACAAGCGCAAGTAGCTAGCAGACGACGGCAGCGCGCGCGGTGTTTGACGCCATATTGTGAAAGATTCCGTGTGCTTCTGCATACTTTGCGCGCTCCAGACGTCAACTACTGTGCATTGAGTTATCGCTTCTGTTACATCGGTGCTTTGTGTGCCATCATGCAAGTTTTTTACGAGCCGTCTAATTGCTGTAGCTTTAGTCTTCGTGTTTTTTTTAAAGAAAGAAGCACAGCGATCAGGCGCACATGCTTGCTTTTCTTACTGTGTTTCACGAAATCTGTCATGCTCATTGCCGTTAAATTTTGCTTTTCAGGTAAGTGAAACTAGCGTACGTGCAAGGAATAATATATTACATGTGGCTATTTCATGCCGGTAGCTGGGGTGGTATAGGAGATTCGCGGATTGCTGTTGACATATATGTTGATCCCTTCTGCTACCAAGTTCCAGCGTTTGATTTTTGACGTGCAGGATTAGTAGACGGTGTACACGCGCTCTCTCACGTGTCGGGCCTTTAATTAGCAGACGGTTTTGCGAGCTTTGAGGATGTAGGCGAGTGCTTTCTGCCTGAACAGCGACGTGGCACGATCATGATTCGGAGTCTCTCCACAGCGATTTTTGGGCCAATAAATATATTTCACCACCACCACGATTTTGCTTACGTCCGTGTGGGAATTCCACTTAAATTTCTCAGGCAATGAGCTGGCTAGCGCGACGTAATAAACTGCGCTTTGCGAAAACGTTCTACGTGCTCAGGCTACGATTACACTGTGCTAGCTTCATGGTTGTGTCGGCGCCATACGCCTCTGAGACTGCACCATTGCGGAGGCCACACTAATAAAAACGCTGGGTAGGGGGCTATCTACGAGTAGCAAAGAGCAGACGACGGCAGCCAGTAGAGTGACTTCCGGTCGCGGTGCTTCGACCGAAATCTCGGACAGTCCCCGACAGCTGAATCAGGTGACTGTGACGCGCTCTTTTGTCAGGGCTAGTCAGACCGGAAGCCGCGGACGGTTTGCGGAGAGTCCGGGATTGTATAATCGAAGAGGCCCAGTGCCTAAAATATACTTACATGCTAGCAGACAAACCGGAAGTCGTAGGTTCTTGTTCGACCAATGGACATCGTTTCCGCCTTTGACATCACCAGATTCCCCCTGCTGACATCATGACGACCCCTGGGGTTACCGAAAAGGCGAGGGGAGGAGGACGGCATTGTTTTTTTTTGGTTTTGTGGCGCGCCCGCGGCGGGTAGCGCTGCAGCGTTTGGCATCGTTGATCGTGACGGCATTCTGAACTCGATGCGCCTGTTTACTTGCAATGTTCAAAAAATATCTGAGGTGGTTTAGGGGCCCTTTAAGCCAGCCATAAAAAGCGCGCGTTTCACAAAACTATCATCATCAGCATTGGCTCGAGCATGTAATAGTTCAGCGGAAATCCGCTAGGTGGAGATAAGTAATTAGGCAATAGCTGCTGACACGCGCGTGGCACCAGCGAAGTCCAAGTGGAGAGCGCTGCTGCCACGCACGGAAGTGACGTCAGAGTTGTGGCCACGTGATCGTGACGTTGCTTAAACAAGTATGGCGTGTTCCGGTTTATAATTTTGCGCGCGATGCAGTGCATGCTGCTGGAGCTGCTTCAATTTTATGGTTTCTTAGTGTAATGTGTGCTAGAATATTCTTTTATCTAGTTGCGTTGGAAGAGCTGGATCGTGTCCGAGCTTGCGATCACGAGCGACACAAGGGCGCAACCCTGGAGCAGCTTGTTTCTTGACGCCTTGCAGTGCGTTTATGGTTGGTATCGCGCGGTCTTGTGCATTCCGTTTTTCAGTACTGTTGCTCTTGTTTGTTGAATTTGCTGTTGTGAATAGACGAGAAAACGATCGCCTGAAGGCGCTGCTGCACCTCCTGACAGCGCCCTCAATGTGGAAATTTCAAGCAGCGCGGTCGCGCCGTGGTGCAGTCTCCGCTTTGTTTACATTGTTTCGCCCGTGCTTTCCTTCGCTGCTCGTGCTCACGGCGCTCCGTTTTCGACGGCGGAAGATCGCCTGCTTGCTGAACAGCGATGCAAAGACTGCAGTGCGGTTTCAAGACGGTTGCCGACGCCAACAGCTTTTTTCGTGGCGGCAACCTCAAGAAAGGGGAGCGTCTGCTTCCACACGTGTGCGGTGTTGTACAAATTGTGGGCGGTGATGTGGCAGTGAAAGCCAAGTGCGTGTCGGAGGTGTCCAACAAGATTGTATACGACATCGAGTTAGAGGTACACACCGAGTTCAGTAATTTAGTCACTTTTATTTCAGTCACAAAACGGTCATGCATGCTTGCAGAGATGTGCAAACACGGTGACGATTGCGGTTGGTTTCGTTGGTCGCTGGGCGCGCACAAACGGCTGCTCTCAATTTGGCTCCCAGGGAGCGGAATCAGCACTGTCGAAACAGAAAGAACACATGCATAACAGCGATACATGCATCATCAAAGGAAATCTAGTTTCTCGTCGGGCGAATGCCCCGCCGCAGCTAAAATAGGCTCACACCGATGGCCGGCTACTACACGAAACGAATATTCTTGGCAGGAAGACTGAAGCAGGAAGAATGTGCAAGGTGGCAATTACTTTAAAACATGCTTGGATATTGTGAACCTAGAAAGCATGGCCAAGCAGCAAACACAACGCGCGCGTCTCGGGCAGCTGCTTTGCGATCTGTCGCTTACAGACGCATGCGATGACCACAGCTTGCATTAAATACGGATTGCCACCACACAAAAGAGAAGTAACGTGCGGCCCCTTTTGTTGCCTGCACAACAAGGAATTTAAGTTGCAGCGTTTGGAAAAAGGATATAATTATCTTGAGCTTGAGAAAGGGGAGCGTCTGCTTCCACACGTGTGCGGTGTTGAACAAATTGTGGGCGGTGATGTGGCAGTGAAAGCCAAGTGCGTGTCGGAGGTGTCCAACAAGATTGTATACGACATCGAGTTAGAGGTACACACCGAGTTCAGTAATTTAGTCACTTTTATTTCAGTCACAAAACGGTCATGCATGCTTGCAGAGATGTGCAAACACGGTGACGATTGCGGTTGGTAGCTTTGCCGATCGCGAGTGAACGAACAGTACAATCAATTATAATTCGCGGGTTTTACATGCCAAAAGCACGAATCATTATGAGGCACACTATAAAGGAGGGTCTCAGGGATAAATTTGACCACCGGGGGTTCTTTAACGTGCACAAAACGTAAAGTACATGGTAAGAACTGTATTCTTGCATTTCGTCGCCATCGAAATGCGGCCGCCATGGCCGGGAATCGAGCTCACGTCGTCGAGCTTAGTGGCGGTACACGTATGCACTTACCGCTAAGCTAACATGGTGGATGTCACTGTACGATTCAACTACGCGACACGTCTAAACAAACGGCCATGCGCAAAATACAGGCACATTATTATTGCGTTTTTATCGAGCGGTCGTGATATAGCACGCGAATGCGAAAGTACGTCACTTACTTGACTCGGTGCATTGCAGTTATCCACGCTTGTCGTCTGTCCTTCTCGTACCACCTCCCCGGAATTCTGTAGGACTTCACGGGCGACTTTCGACCTTTTGATGCTCGACTGCTCGAGGGCCCCAACTTCAGCTGCCTTGATGCCCTAAAATAGCATACAATGGTTTATTGGCCATTTTCCTTGTTGGGGGTAATGATGTGATTTCATCAAATGATTAGGCATTTAAAAGTCAGCTTCACTCAATTTTTCATGCATGCTGTGACCAAATCCGTTCTTTGAAAGGTGAAGAGCAGCTTGACTAGGACTCGCCATTCAGACGTAAAAGGAACATACATCACTAGACCTGAGTTTGTGCCATGTGTGCACAGAATTAGCCACAAATTGAAGAACTTGGCTGCTAGATATGGCGCTCCAGTCATTTCTCCCCCACCCAACAGATTAGCCTCATTGTGTCTTTGTACCACACGTACTGAGAGACAAGGATGCACAAAGAACCATGCCAAGCACTTTGTGTGTTGTGCTGTGGAGGTTACCTGCGTGATACCTTTCAGCTGTGGCAAGTCCTATGTGTGTCAGAGGGACTAGTGTTTGAAAGGCCATATTAGGGGAGCCCTCAAACAAATCAAATTAATTTGATGGTGCAGGTCTTAGCACACTTTGCAAGGCCTGCTAATGTGAACCGTGCTTCTTGTGTGTTATGATCTTGGGCAGTGCGTGAGCTCACGGAGGCATATTTTATCAGAAAGATACTACACGTGTTAGTAATACTTTAATTACCTTTTATTTCACAGAGGCGCACTTGTTTAAGGCCAATTTGTAGCATTACGAGACAAACTAGCACTGTCACAATATCAGTGTCTTGCATGTGCACAAAATTTGCTCCCTATGTTCCATCCTTTGAATCAACAAATCAGTTGGTAGTTGACACTTTGTATGTGTCCTTCCTTTGTATGTTTGTGTTTGTGCCCCAAAACAATGTGTAACATTTCTGACATGCTAGTCAAAAGAAGCGAGAACAATAAGGGGATCTATCGAGCTCAATTCTTTATTAGTTACAACCGCATGAAAAGAAAATGGACAATGAAGCCAGAGAGCATAGGAGAAAGTAATTGTGTTTAATTTTAATGTATAAAAAATAAGTAAAATTGAAGTGCCACAGCTTGGAGTCAGACCCACATCTTCCACATTGTGCGTGCATGTGCTTTACCATTAAGCTACCTTAGCAACCGTCCTGTCAACTTTCTTGTATATTTGCATATGTGTACAAGATTAGCCCTGGGAGTGTTAACCAGGACTGCTTACAGCCAGGTTGGCAAATGTGAAACATCCTTTTAACTGCAGGGATAATCCCAGCCGCATTTCGATGGGGGTGAAATGTAAAAATGCTCTACTGCGTGCTTCATAATCCGATTGTGGTTTTGGCATGTAAAACCCAGATTTTATTTCATTTTAATAGCATGTGGCCTTAAAGCAGTCAAGTTGCCCAAAATTACTATGGGTCCCTTCTGCTACAACTAAGACGACTTGAAGGCAAAAGCCCTTGCGCCGCTAACTGAAGTCCTTATTTCACCAAACTGAAACTGTGACCCGCCACTTTTTTTTTTGCCGAGTCATCGTCACTCTGAACCTATATTTTGCAGTCATTTTTGCAAGTGATCCTTTATTCAGCAAACTCGGACTGTGACTCGGCACTTTTTTCGCTGAGATATTATCACTCTGAAACCACAATTTACCATCATTCATGCAAGTAATATTTTTTTGCAAGTCACCCTTCCTATGATTCACCAAACTCGAACCGCGACTCGGCACTTTTCTTGCCGAGTCACTCTCACTTGCACCCTAAAATCTCACATATATTTTTTTGCAAGTCATTCCCCCACTTCATAACCCCTTGATTCACTCTTAACTCACGCTTGATTCATTCTTTTGATTCACCCTATTACTGCTTGGTTCACTTTCATTCATTCTGTCATCTCGGTTTTACTTCCATCACACTTGGCTTGCTCTATTACTCCAAATTTCCAATTTTCATCACCCTTGATTCACGCTATCACCACTTGAGTCACCTTCATTTACTCTGAATTCACTTTCATTTACTCTTCATCATCTTAGCCCCCTTTATCTCATCATCACCTTTCCTTTGACTCCTATCACCCGACTAAACCCCTTTAATTCACCCCTCTGTATACAAATTATCACTTCAGTTCACTTGCTTAATAATTCTTCTAGCCTTAATCGCGGTTTTGTGCACATTATTGCCTCTTATCCTAAGAGGACCATTTCGTGTCGATGACATGGTTTTGAAACTGCCTTGAAATGGAGACCTCATCATGAGACATATAAGGCTTTCGTCTTAATAAACTCTTGTACGCTATCCCACTGCATCGAGGCTGTCAAAGTCAGGGCTGTCTACCATTTGCTTGCTCCTAAGCTCAGGTATTGGCAAATCATTTCTGTGGAAGCCCGCAAGATGAAGGAGCGTTCCCAAAAGGAATATTGTCATCAACCTGATTTTAGCACAATGTCCCAGGTTCGATCCCCAGACCAGGAGAATTTTTTTTTTCTACTACGAAGCTTTCTTTCCGAGAAACCCATATGGGTTTCTAAAGAACTGCTTTTAGCTGAGAAACCCATGAAGCCATAGGTACATACAATTGTGCAACACACAGTCACTGAGGACTTCACAATCCAGGCTTCTCTTGCGTATGCTCGTCCAGTACATGTGTAGAACCAAACCATCAGCATGTCGTAAGCTCACGTCGAATCATGCCATCAGTGTCACACGATAGTGGTCACTGCCGTCTTGTCGCTGTCGTTACACACATTGTTGTTCATTGTACACAAACGTGTTGGTCTGCCTTGTAACGCTTCACGTTAACCATAACAATGCATGGGAGCTGCTTCATTTTGATTTCCAACTTGTATAATTGTTTAACCTTTCTACTTAAATGCACATTCACAAGGCTTCATGGTAAATTATGTGACTGCAATAATGACTTGCAGGCTAATGCAATGTTTTGTGACTGAAGCATTATGAGCAGAGGCGTATGTACAAAGAAGTATTAAACGTGTTTAATGCTTGAACATCTCTGAATTGCATGAGCTATTAAATACCCCCATCACGCAAGTGCAGAGACCTTCCGCTAAGTCTATCTGGCAGGAGTCCTTTGTCCTGTAAATGCTCATGTTTTCCCTGTCCGTTGTACAGCTGCATGAGAGAACCCCCACTGCGTCTACTTGATGAGACACCGACGCTAAACTCAGAGGAAGAAGTAAAGCTAGATCCACATTGAGTGCCTGTAATGTGATAGCATTGTTATGGTTATCAGCATTCAGGATTGGCTCTCATTACAAACCACATTTAAACCGATACAACAGTGACCTTTAGACGCACTGTGCGCAATCATCCTGCGAGTTTGATGCCTTTAACTTCCTTCTGCTGCTATACAGCACTTCAGTGGCCTTGCTGACTGTCATGCTCACTTGACTGGGATTTTGTGCTGGCCTTCGGAGGAACCAAAGGCTAAATCTGTTGTCCAGACCATTTTCTGAACCTCGTTGCTATTCTCTAAAACACAAGCTGCCAGCCAAGCAGGATCTTCCCTATAGTGCCCAATGCCACAGCCCTTGCCACCACTGGTTCTGTGCCTACTGCTATAACTTGAGTGCTTGAAACCACTCTTGTTGAGGATCCACAAACCTCTTCATGGGTCAAGCAGCACGACTCATCACTTTGCATCCACCCTCACATTCGTTGTTATGCTCCTCTAGGACAGATACCGAGTACTCCAACAGTTTGTATCAAGCCCTGAGGTGCCCCACTCCTTGACCTCACTCGAACTCCAGAAGTGTGCCTTGCAACTTCCACAGCTTCACCCTTCTGTTACACATGTGCTACACATGACATCAACCAATAATAGCTGCAACCTTGCCCTCCATATGCAGTATTCCCTGCTGCAGCATTGGCAGAGCAGCTTAGATCTACTTTTGTGTCATTTGATCTGGCACACAGTTTCTACCATAATAAAATTAACAACTCTGAAATAATTTTAATGTGGTGAAACCAGCTGAGTGATGGCTGTCATTTCTTTAAAGATCATATTTACCTATTTTGTTTCCTGGATTTTTTTTTGTGATCTCGAAAAATGTCTTTGTGCAGCATTACATAAAGATAAAGAAAAAAAACTTGATGGGCAATCTGCCAGAGCAGAGTTCATACCTTCTGGGGCACTGTGGTTCTTCATTTTCTTGTATGCCTCTCACAAAACACATCGGGATTCCTGTGACAAACGAAAATGATTAGGGGGAGTGACTCCATGACAGCTGTTGCTATGAAATTACCATTCCATCATAGCAATTAAATTTCGAAATGTGGTTTAAGTTTGTTGCTGTAGTGTCAAGAAATTTCTTGTCAATATATTTGTAAAATTAGTTTTTGTACACTGGCCAACATCATAAAACTGAGGATCCATCTCCTTTCTAAGTCAACATACTTGTGACAGCCAATTAAATATGTCCATTGTATCCTTGCATTGCCTTTTCAAACTTCATGCAGTTCTTACCATCCCTTTATTAAAAACTAAGTGATTTCTAAGAAAAAGTCTACCTTTAAAAAACAGGCTTGTGCAGGTGGCATTCTGACTAGCCTTCACAACAATAGACAGGGCACAACCGACACAGGCAAAATGCAAAAACGCCCATGTGCTTGCGTAGTAGTGCACGTTAGAAAACCCCAGGTGGCCAAAATTAATCTGGAGCCCTTCACTACGGTGTGCCTCATAATCATAACTGGTTTTGGCACGCAAAACCCCAGAAAGATTATGATCAATCACACCAAGGCAACTGAACGATTCACTTTCCAAACTGTTACAAGAATGGACCCCCCTCTTAGAATGCGCTACCACTTACAACCCCGCTACAATAAATTTCTCAATGTGCTGAGTAATGTGCAGTAAAAGTTAAAGTGCTTCGTGCTGTCTCGCTTGTCATGCATGTGGTGTTGGAAGCACATGGAATAATGCTAAGATGCAAGCGCAAACTTGCTTAATAGCTTGGAAAAGAGTTTCCATTCTAACAAAGCTTGAAATGAATGCAGAATCTCGTTTCTATCTTCCCCCCCCCCCCTCCTTCACCCCCGTCTCGCTTTGGCACCCAAGGAACCTGGTCACATGCATAGGTACACTGGCGGACACAGCTCCTGTAATTGCAAAACAGGTAAATATACCCACGTACTGACAAGATTTAGTACAATTGGTGATCTAACTGGGCACAAGCACCGCACAGTCACCAACTAGTAATTGCACAAGAATGATGGTATTGCACGTGCTTCTTCTTGCATTTTGAAACTATGCCTCACATAGTATATTTTCATTTCACAAAGACTAAAGCAGTGAAGTTGGTGCGCAGGTGTCGTGTTTTAGTCTCTCCCGATTGCACAATCGGGCCTCTCTTTATGCACCAACAAATGCGCAAGAACTGCAAGTGAAGATCACTCCACTCTACGGAATGGAACTTCGGCTTCTCAACATCATTCATGGTTAACAAAATGCATTGCTGGGCTAGTTCGTTCATAACTGAATAGAACATAGGAAAGCGCAAACTTCAAACCAGATGGAAAGACGGACAGACGGGGGGGCACAGGACAGTCGTTAACTCGCAACTGAATTTTATTGGGAAAGCTTACCTACATATAAAGAACTAAGGCAGGTGCGCAGACCACACTGCGCATAAAAGCCACAATCGCATCACCTTGGCGAGCATGCGGTGATTAGAACAGATTTTCTAAAAACATTTATTCTTTGCTGCGCAGCAAGACACAAGTGTCACTTGTACAGGTCTGCTCACTTTCTAATATGGTACCTGTCCATTATATCTCTTGCAGGCATATTCCCGCTCTTGCCCAGAACGAGTGATAGCATCTTTATGCCTTGAACTGGTGCTAGTGAAGTCTTGTGTTTATATCGGTCCAGGCTAGTGTTATTAGCCACAATGCGTGCATCCAGTCAGCTGGTTTCCCCTGCGCTGATATTGATAGCCGTGTCTGAGACCCTCCTTCAGAAATTGAAGGGCAATAAGAAACCTGAGCTTGCTCTCAGAACAAAGAGGCTTGAAGTGGCACCCTATGTACACAAAGCGTCGCACAATCTGAAAAATGTGGCAGAAAGGTACAAAGTACCAATTGTTATTTCTAAACCACGTAAACTAGCTAGGTTATGCCTACATATTTCTGGGCCACCAAAGAAACCCACTTGTGGGAAGAAACTTGCGAGGCCGTACATCGTGTGTGCTGCTGGCATGTAGGAAACTCCGATCACACGTGGACAGGTCTACATTAGACAAACAGGTTGTTGTATCATGATCGAGCACGGAACATGAGCAATCTGTTAAGAATAATGCTTCACTGCATTGTCCAGCTCATTGTTTTTTTTTATAAAATCTTTTTTTTTCTTAGTGTCCAAATGTTTTAGTTTTTTCTTTCTTGCAGAAACACATGTTTTTTTTTCTTCTGCATATATGCATTTGCTGTCATTACTATGGTGCATTATGACATTGTTATTTATAATGCAGTCATGACTATTATGTTTTTGCCTCACATATATGTATATATCTTCTACAGTGTTTGATCATGTGCCAAGTTGATGTTGCCATGTAAGGTCTTTTGGGCCCTGTCAAGCTACTATCGCAGCTTTTAGCCCAAAATGACCGTCCAGTTTCTGTTTGTTTTACTGGAAAATAATGATTGATTTGATTTGATTTGTCGGTCCTGTTCATGTGAGCCATTATTATCTAGCATTCAAATTCCAGGCAAGAGCAGGAATATGCCTGCAAGAGAGATAATGGACGCGTACCATATTAGAAAGAACGAGGTGACCTGTACAAGTGACATTTGTGCCTTGCTGCACAGAAAAGGAGAAATGTTTTTAGAAAATCTGTTCTAATCACTGCATGCTGGCCGATATGATGCGATTGTGGCTTTTATGCGCAGTGTGGTCAGCACGCCTTGCCTTGGTTCTGTATATGTAGGTAAGCTGTTGCCAATAAAATTCAGTTGCGAGTTAGTGCTTCTCCTGTCTCTGTCTTTCTTTCCAACCCGTTTGAAATTTGAGCTTTCCTTTATTCCAATCATTCATGGTGCGCCTGGACTACAACACGCACAAAGTGTACCGAACATCCATACAAAGAAATGGCTATCACATCACAGTAATGTTCAATCTCTGGATATTTGAATAATAATTGCAACAGTTTCTCTATCGGATGACTGATGGCATCACTGCTCATGTGGCACTCAAGAGTTATGTCACAAGCTGTGTATACAGGACAAGCACTTTTATTGAACTTTCTCCTTTTTTTACCGTACTGCAGGCCCATCACGGCCCGTGCAGGAGTGGGTACATGAAAAGGTTTTGTTTAGGTGTGGTGCTTCATATGGCTCAGCCACATCTTCAAGCACAAAGGAAATTTTGTACATTAAATTTGTCCATATCGAACCACTGCAGCGTTCATGCACATGGCAGCACTTTCATCCCTTTGGGAAACCATCTCCATTTGGCAAAATGTAGTGAACAAGACAAAAGCTTTAAATTAATACCTATAGTTAAATCATTTCCCTTTTGCCTCTAATGTTGTAAGCAGAAGTGGGCTATCCTGGTAAGTCAAATGGCCACAAACATCGCAGAGCACAGTGTTAGCTTCCACATCCTCCAGAATAAGACGTGGAGGATGTCTGGTAAGGTTAGGAAATGACCTGCAGTGCTGCTCTCGGTCTTAGACATGAAAGTAACACTAAAACAAGCTGGCTGCGACTTTATACAAGCCATATCAAATTGTTATATAGTTCTGGCTTCTTGTTAGTAATAAGACATTGTCTGCCTTGATATCTTTGCTGGGGACTGTGCCACGCAGTGGTTTCTTGTTCTCGGGAGCACGAATGTTTTACCTTCAAGATAAAGAGTGTCATGCCAATTGGTGTAGGATGACATTTTAAAAGCATGGTTTTTCCAATAAAATTTCAGGTGGTAGTACAATGCTGGTCCTGTGTACACATGTCTCTTGCATCCTGGTTTATTTGTGCTGGTTAAATTTACACTATGTCGCACCAACTGGCCCAAACTGAAGTACTCCTTGGCTAGACCAAACACTGGCTACCATGACAGCTGCACAGAGCCTGTCCTGCTGCATTTTACTAGCCTTTTTAATTGACATTTTGGAGGCAATGGACAAGCAATATACTTCTAAAGAGAGAAATAATGAGCATGTCAAAAGACCTTTTTGAAGTTTACAACTGGAATAAGTAAGTTAGCATTCTTGCTACACCATCAGCTGTTAAATACCTGTGCATCACATCTACAAGCTGCAAAAGCAATGTGTCCAACAGATGCACAAAGACAGCCACGTACATGAACTGGCACCGCCTTGTCCAGAGAGGAGTAGCCTTAGCCTGAAAGACATGTGCAGCATTCAGCTGAGGTGCAGACATAGGCACGAACATACATGTGCATCATGGAAAGTGTCACATCAACTTGGTGAGAAAATGTGCAAACAAGTTTACCAAAAGAGGTAACTGTGTGCTGTAGAGGTCAAACCAATATTGTGCAGTGTTACAGAGATGCACCAAATGCACAACAGTTAAGCAAAGAAAAGGACAAATAAGTGGGGAATTCCAAGGACCACGATGATGGATATAACGTTAGAACACAGCTCTCGCTTCATTATGACGACCACAGAAACAAGGTCCACACATCACCTGCACAAGTGAAGGCAGGTTTATGGATGCACGCACATCAACAGGTACTACATGTCAAAGTGCCTTATCATAGCAAAAGATGTTTCAGTTTCTCAAGAAAAGCACTACCTCGCAACGAAACCGTGACCAGACTGCGGTTTTGTGTTTGGCGTACCAAGCATATTCAAGCCTACACTTTAGCCTTCAATTATGTCTCAAAAGGTCATCATTTGGCCTCAATAAATATAAAGCAGAAAACCATCTTCTAAAGTGAAGTAGTAAGTGAAATAAAACATAAGGATTCAGAAGATGGGAAAACAAGAGACCCAAAATTTTCAGAAGTGGTGGTATCTCCTCGTGTCTGCTCACACACCAATGTCAAGGATGACCAGCGAGTCCTATGGCACTACTGAGTCTGCTGTTTTTGTACAAAAGACAAATGTGCCATACCGTGTTCCTACAGTTCGCCATCTTTTTCTCTTTCCCTATTAACCATGAGATTGCGCAGAGTCGCCACCTGGCGGGCACTGGCTGAACCGCGGATAGTGTGGACTGCATTGCGCATCGTCTGCTAGGCACTACATGTTTACATGTGTGTGCACCGCATGAATATCTTAAAAGACCGTTCCGTGGTTGTAGCATAGTCATAAATGCCTAGCGCGCTGGAAGCTACACAGAGAAGAATCCCAAGGGGGCAAAGTCCTGCCCAAAAGTTAGTGTCTCGGAGATGAAATGGCTCGTTGCGGCACCCTGTGGTGGCCGCAATAGACTATGCTATGCACCACGCCGCTGGCATCTCAGAGTCCACATGCAGCAGACACAGCTACACACAACTGTCGTGCGTACACCAGCAATGCAAAGATGAAATGATTTTTCTGCTTTTTTGAGATTTATTTAACTCAAAATTAACAATGATGTATTACTGAGAATGTTCACACGATCACAAAATCACAAATCGATCACAAAGCCTAGTGTGTACTAGGCCACTTCAGTGTAAAGGACCGGTGTGTCCGATGTGTCATTGCCAAAGAGTCGAGCCAGGGCTTGTGCTCTTGCCTGTCTCTAGCCTTTACGACGGTCAGGGTGCATATTCCGGGGAATTGGGGCCACGTGAATTTTGTGTTGAATGCTATATGCTAGAAGTGTGCGGTCTTCTTGTTATGGCTTTCTTGGTGTTTGGTATTCTAGACGGGACAGAATGAGACACCCCTGCCCTTTTCATTAGAGGTGTTGTAACTGGCTGTTAAAGTGGCCTTCCACTAGTTATTGGATGGTGTTGTGTACCCCGAGTCGTAGTAGGAGGTGCGTGGACGCATGTTGCGGTAGTCCCAGTGCTGCCTTTATTGCTGTACGGAGGATGGTGTCCATCTGGTCCGTCTCAGTCCGATTCAGGCTATGGTAGAGGAAAGGGTAGGTTAATCTGCTAATTATGAGGGCTTGCACGATATGAAGTACATCTTTTTCTAGGAGTTCTTGTTGGCGGTTCGTAATGCGCTTTATCATGTGCGTTACTTGGGTAATTTGTTGGCGCAGTATGTGTAGGGTATGTGTGGCCTTCCCATTGTATTGTATGTGAAGTCCCAGTAAACGGAGTCTGTCTACTCTTGGAATAAGGTTGCCATGGAGATGCAATGTGATGGTTGCTGGCATATCAGCCTTATTGCATTTTTTAATACTAACAGGCGCTCCAAGTTCTGAGCTACGCAGGTGAGTCCCACGGCTGTTACATACTCTTGTACTATGTTTACTGCTTCCTGTAGAGCGTCTTGAATGGCGCTGTCCAACCCTATGGTCAGCCAGATTGTCACATCATCGGCAAAGAAGGCGTGCTGCATGTTCGGAAGTTTGTCGAGTAGTGGTGGTAGCTCTGCCATGGCCATGTTGAACAGGGTGGGTGAGAGAACCAGACCCTGTGGTGTGCCTCTTCTGGAGAGCTTTATGATCTCTGACCGAATTTCAGCTAGGCCCATGGTGGCCGTGCGGTAAGAAAAAAAGCCTCGGACGTAATAGTAGATGCGTTTTCCGCATCGGAAGGATGCAAGATTGCTTAGAATGAGGTCGTGTGAAACGTTGTCAAAGTACCCCTTCAGGTCCAACACCAGGATTGCTCTGGTTTGAGCTGTACTGGGGGCCTCCACAACATCCTCCTTAAGTTGTAGCAGTACATCCTCCACAGAGGCATGATCGATAGCCGAATAAGGCTGCGGGGAAGAATCGGTTTTCCTCGAGGTAAGGCTGGAGGTGCATACGAATTACGTGGTCAAAGAGTTTGCCGATGCACAAAGTCAGTGAGATGGGTTTGAGTTTTTGGAGGGACAAGGGTTTTCCGGGTTTCGAAATTAAGGTAATATCAATGTGTCACCATTCTTGTGGAAGCATGCAGTTGGAATTTCAACTGTCATGGTCGTTGTAGTATGCAGTGAGCTGCCGGATGGCCTGATCGACGAGGTTGCATAGTAGTGCATAATGAATGCCGTCTGTTCTGAGCGCCGCGTTACATCTTATGCTGTGTAGGGCGGCCCTCAATTCTGTCTCTGTAATATCGGCATCCAAATGGGTTTTTTCCTCGTGTCGATAGTCTTTGTACTCTGGTCAATGACCTGTAGCTATGTATCTCTGTTGCAAGGTATGGAGGAGAGTGTCATCATCCATTTGTCCATTGTGGATGATAGTGTGGACGGTGTTGGTTGTGTGCATTTTTATGTGCGTTGGGTTGAGTAGTGCTCTGAGGAGGGACATCTTCAATTAACTTAGTGTGCCATTAAGGTGATAGCGGAGGTTGTGCGAATTGTTATTACTGAGGTTGATGGCGCATTCTTCTGCTTCTGCTGTGATCCGTGTGATTATATCTTTCAGCCTACGGTTGTACTGCTGCCTCTTCCATTTGGTCAGGCCTCTTTGCACCTCCCAGAGGTGGAACAGATGTCTGTCCACATCCTGTGTCTCCGTTGTTGCAGTGAGTTGCTTGGTGGCAGCTTTGAAATCTGCTTGTAGCTGTTGTGTCCACTTGTGTAGGGAGGGTGTGATGTGTTGTTCAGACTTGGTTCTGTTGCGTCGAAAAGCGCCCAGTTCGTTATTTTGATTGCATGTTCTGGACTTCATGTGGTCACCAGTTTAATTTCTGTGGCTAGAATGCTGTGACGCTTGCCCAAGTTCTCCATTTGGTTGTTCCCGGAGCACTGAGACAACCCTTGACCATTGTTAGATCGGGGCAGGTATCTCTACGCTGTTACCCGTTCTGTTTGGTGAGTCAGGTTCTGTCAGCAGAATGAATTGATGGAAGGCGTTATGGCTTAGGCTAGACAGTGACCTTTTGGAGTTTCTGTTTGGTAACCCCATGCTGGGTGGGATGCATTGAAATCCCCCAGAATAATTAATTTCTTGGCTTGTTTGCTGGCATCCAAAAAAAAATACATGTTCGAAGTCGTCCAGTCGCAATTTAGGTGCACTGTAGATGCTAAGTAAAAACAAGCTGGTTTAATTTAGATTCCTGGGTACAATTTCTAAGATCACATGCGAAATATGGGAGCTGTGAAGCGTTTGCTCGATCACTGTGATTTGTTTGGACACAAGTATGGCAGCTAGTGGTGGTATGGCAGCTAGCTGTGTACGCGTTGTATCCAGTGAGGGTGGGAGTGCAGTGTACGTCTTGTAGTGCTATCACGTCTGATGCTGTGTGGCTAGGAACTGTGTGATGGCGCCCCTCTTCCTTGGGTACCCTCTACAATTCCACAGCCACACTCAGAAGGGTGTAGCAGCAAGTCTCTTATGTTTGCTGGCCATGGTTAGTTGATAACCCATCGCTGCTGAGGGCAGGTGTTGTTGTACGAGCCGGACGGGTAGAAAGGTGTGACCTTCATGGTCCTCGAGGGGCGTTTAAGTGTCATGTGGGAGGGAGTCGTTTTGCTGGCTGAAGGTTGCACTGATGAATTGCTTCATGTCAGTCATGCCTTGTATGACCTTTTGTAGCATGTGGTTGACATCAGCCATAATCTCTTCTTTCATTTTTTGCATCACTGCTCTCAGGACCCCCCCCCCCAGTCACGATTTTTTCTATCATTTCGCACACATCTTGTTTGGTGCAGGAATTATGAGGGGGTTTCTCAAGTGCGGGTGTGGGTTCCTGGGTGAGTGGAATTGTTTGTGCGGGAGGTTGTTTTGCATTTGTGGTGCAGACGGAGGTGAACGAAGGGAGGAGAAAGGAGGGGGAAACTGCGCTGACCAACTCACTATTGTCACCTTCCTGGTAAGCTGGTTGGGCGTTTTCGTCCATGCGGCCCTAGGCTCTTTTCGTAGCGGTTTCTGCTGCGTCCAGCTGCGGCTCCCAGATCGGCTCCGACCATGTGGTTGCTTCTGGTACTTGGACGGACCTGCAGCCCCTGGACCTACTGTGAGTTTGGGACTGGCTGTATTCCCTCGGGTAACAACTAACATAGTGAAAGCACTGAACAAATATTTAACACTTTAACTAAAGTCCATAGCAGTGGAAAAAAGGCAAAGAATGGACAATAAATTTAGAAAACTCATTTACAGTTTCTAACGTCGACCAAAATAAATCAGGTAAGTGTGACTAACAGATGCCGAGCAGAAGTCAGTTCACACTGTGTTACATATTTAGCCGGACGAATGTAGGACAAATTCAACCTTTTTTTTGCATTTCCTCTTAAACAATACAAGTAGCATCCTGGCGTTCTCTAAAACACACATGTAAGCTGCCTTACAATCAAAAAGGAATACCACGCAAAGCCATAGAGAGTTTACACAGTTGCATAAATTCACGATATTTTATTTTTATTTACAAAGACCTTACAGGCCCCCGTAAGAGCATGGTGTAAGAAGGGCATAAACATTAACAGAACTATAAGAGCTAGTAGACATATTGTGTAGCAAGTGGTACTTATACATTTCTAATACAATGAATGCAGACACAAGAGATACAGTATACTTTCAAGATGTAACTGATGCACAGTACAAACCAGAATGCAACAGTGAAAAGCATAAAGTCGGTGAACAGATTAAAAGGGCGCAATTGAAAGATGACTGCTGACACGGTTGCGGAAAGAATCATGGTTTGTTAAGGAAGCGATATTATCGAGCAAATCGTTCCACAGAGAAATGGCACGTGGAAGCGCAGAGCTGTTGAAGGCTAAAGTGTGACCGAAAATGCGCGAGTAACTGAAATTGTTATGGAGGAGTTTCGACATGCGCAAAGGCCTTTCGAGAGGTAGTGGAGACAGCCTATTACCATAAACATACTTGTGAAACAAACAAAGTGCAATGCTTCGACGAGTCTCAAGTGAAATGATGTCATGATTCTGTTTAATCTCAGTTACACTACAAGAATGGTTATAATCACAAGAAATAAAACGTGCTGCTCTGTTCTGTACGGCTTCTAGCATATTGATTAGATATTTTTGATGAGGCGACCACACAGGGCTTGCAAATTCTAGTTGAGGCCGGACAAATGTTGCATATGCAAGCTTCCGGATGCTAGTTGGGGCGCTTTTTAAGTTTCTTCGTAAATACCCCAAAGTTTGTGAGGCTTTGACGCAAATGGCAGTGACGTGAGATGCCCAGGACAGGTTAGGAGCAAGGTGAACTCCGAGATATTTATATGAAGATGCTTCCGAGACCTGAGAGTGGTTTAGATAGTAGGTGAACTTCGAATTAACATGCTTACGGCTAAAGGAGATAAGCTAACATTTAGATTCGTTAAGATGCATTTGCGAGGTACGACACCAATCAGAAACAGTTTTGAGGTCATTTTGAAGTGCAATGTGGTCGTCGACAGAGTTAATGATAGGGTAAATTATGCAATCATCAGCAAAAAGACAGATGGAAGAAGATATGTTGGTAGGCAGGTCATTGATGTATATTAAAAATAGAAAGGGTCCTAAAACACTGCCTTGTGGAACACCGGAAGTGACATAGCAAGGGGGTGAATACGAATAGTTAACAACTGTGAACTGCTTTGCGAAGTGACAAAACATTCTATAGCCAAGAAGAGTTAGCGAATCTAGCCGGAGTGAAGATAATTTCGAGATTAGACGACAATGAGTGACACGGTCGAAGGCTTTTGAGTAATCAAGGAAAATACAATCGAATTGTTTGTTATTCATGCTAAAATGTAGGTCGGTTCTAAGTTCAAATAGCTATGAATCGCATGAAAACCCTTTCCTCAAGCCACGTTGGTTAGTAAAAGAGAAATTGTTGGACTCGAGGTGGCTATAGACATGACAGGCGATGAAGTGCTCAAGTAATTTACAAGAAATGCAAGTTAAGGAGATAGAACGGTAGTTAGCAGGCGAATTTCTATCTCTCGCCTTAAATACAGGCACTATCTTAGCAATTTTCCAGTCAGAAGGAAGGCGATCGGATGATAATGATTGTCGGAATATATGAAATAATACTTGGCTGGAAACAGAGACAAGTGTTTTTTAGTATTTTGGAGCTAACGTTATCAATACAGGCAGATGTAGATAATTTAAGGTTCATAATTAAACGAGAAATACCTTCGACAGTAATGGTAATAGGTTCCACGTAAGGGTAGTCGGGATCAGGGATAAGGGGTACAGTGGACTGATCCTCCGTAGTAAACACAGATGAAAAAAAGTTAAAAGCGACAGGGCACTCGTGGTCAGCTAAAGGTACATTGTTGGCTCCGTGCAGGGAAATGCGAGTTGAGCCATTGTCCGCTGAAAATTGTTTTCCAAAACCTTTTTAGGTCCGACTTCAGGAGTGAGGGTAGATCATGGTTGTAGTATTTATCTTTGGCAGTGGAGATAGCAGAGCAGTAGGTTTTTAAAAAGTTTTTGTACTCAACCCAAGCTGTTGGATTTTGCTTGACTTTCTGGTATAAGAGTTTTTTCCTATCTCTTAACCTACAAAGGATCTTGTTAAACCATTGGTAAGTCTTGCTTTTAGATATGGTAATTAATGGGACATACTTGTCAACTAGCGAAGATATTTTGTCTTTGAAAAGAGTCCAATTTTCATCAACGGGATGTACAGAAAAAGAGGGCATAAATTCTTGGTGGAAGAACATTTCAAGATCGGAATTCATATCTTTATAGTTGCCTTTATTGTAATCTCTTATTTTCTTGGATGTAAAGCTGACATTATCAACTGGTATGTGAAGAGGTATTTGTAGTAATTTATGATCACTGAATCCATCGAGGGTGAGAATTTGTTCGACTGAATCAGGAGCAGAGGTAAGAACTAAGTTTAACAAATTTTGACCACGAGTGAGTTCTTTATTGACCTGAAATAAATTAAAATCTAAAGCTAATTATTGAAATCCATAGATTTACGACAGGAAGAAAACAAGGAAGACCAATCAATTAGAGGATAATTAAAATCTCCAAAAACTGTACATGTATTTCAGAAGGAAATAGTTCTATAGCTGTGGCTATACTATTGCTAAGTTCATTAACAAAGGATGGGTGAAAGTCAGGTGGTCGATAACACACACCTATAAGTACCTTAGTCGATGAGGATGAGCATGCACACCAAACAATTTCAAGATCGGATTTCGAATCGATAAGAAAAGAAGAAAACTTTTTTCATACCTAGCAGGTCGCCTCCTCCCCTTTTAGTTCTATGATCATGTCGGTAAACATTGTAAGAGTTGTTATCAGGAAACATTTCTGTATCAATTTCGGGGGTAAGCCAAGTTTTTGTTAGGACAACAATATCAGAGTTACTATCATCAAGGAAAGAACAAAGTTGGTCGCGTTTCGGAAGCAAGCTTCTAATGTTTGTAAATGAAACAGATAAAGAAAGAGGTGACTGAGACTGCCTGGTGTAAGTTTGACAGGAGTTGTGAGTAGTGCGTGAAGTCGGCCTACGGTTCAGCTATCTTGGTGATTTCATAACAGCATCTGACGCAGGATCATACACATAATAGGTGCCGCCCACGCGCAGTCTATCAACATTAAGCTTGAAAGGTACATTTAAAGCTTTGCCGTACTCACGCAACTTTTTCCTGGCGATACGCGTCTGGAGCGAAAAGTCCTCCCGAACAGCATAGTCAGTGTCCTTAAATTTTTTACCTAAACTGATAACCTCATCTTTGTCTTTGAAGTGCATCAACTTTACAATGATACGCCTAATTTTATCTGGCTGATGTCGTCCAAGGCGGTGCACACATTCTATCAGGGATGAAACAATGGTAATACCCAGATGTTCAGAACACAAATCGATCACATTTTTCTCGAAAGTTGACCCTGTCTTGCAGGGTCATCAGGAATGCCAAAAAAAAAGTAATTTGGATCGGCATTGCCTGTTTTCTGCGTCGTCGCAGCACGATTCAATTTTTTTAGCTGTAGTTCAACGTCGACTGACGCCCTCCACTGATTCATAACCTGAAGCTCGCTGCGAATGTCTACTTGTCCAGATTCAATTCTCCGGATGGTTGCTAATACAGTAGCCAAAACAGCATCATTATCGGGGCCAGGGTTGGACTCAATATCACTGGAAAGCATCAATGACAAGTGTCTGAGACAAGAGCAAACATAGTTTTTTCTACTTGCTAGCATGTCTAACAAGTCGCAGGGGCACGACACCACAAACAGGCAGCGATTCGAAGTTTTTAGGCAAAAACAGCGTTTGAGGTAACTCACCTGAAAGAACAATAATCGTGAATGCTCCATTCTAGTCGCGGTGTCGTATCGTGCCCCAGCACGCAGTCGGTGGGCAGCAGCTTATATCGGGTGCCCTCATTACAGATAGCGATGCCGGTCCCGGTATCACGTAGATGTTGCCAGCCGGTTAGCTGCTCCGGGTCTAAAATTGGCGGTGGCATCCAGAGATGGGGAGGCGCTGCCCCACCACTGGCCCGCCGGAAAGCATGTTCATGATGGGCGCAGGAACAGCAACACCTAGCAGCATGACAGCCTGAAAGAACACCAATGGTGAATGCTCCATTCTAGTTGCGGTGTTGGGCCCCGACAGTGTCAGTGGGCAATATGCAATATTGCCTATTGATAGCCGAGAACAGTGAACCAAACTCCAATTGTCCCTCTGACTGACTTTATTTGTTGTCACTGTCTCTGCTTGCCGTGGAGAATTTACACGAAGCCTCAATCGCACTGAAGAAGTGCCAGCAGTCACTGATGGTACAGTATAAACTAAAATACACGTATCAGACAGCCTAACCAATCTGTTACTGTGCCTGAACACAGTTCATACCTTGGGCACAAGCAGTTGGCTCCACAACAATGCAGCGATGGTGACGCTGTCTAGGCAATGCGTATTGACTGCATGTAGTGATACTCTAGAAGCATGCCTACTGTGATGCCCTAAGAAGTGATAGGAAACAACTCTCAAGAGCCCAGCAACCCTGCGATAATGTCAAAACTAAAACCATCGATGATACCTGCCAAATAACAGCTAATGTGTCCTGATTTCTACTGATTTACTATTTGCTAATTTTTCAGTTTTACTACTATGCCATTTTAATCACTTTTGGTAGCTAAAGCGCAGGTACACCTCAGAATTAAAAAGAAAACATGACAAAATGCAGTCTGCAGTATTAAAATAGTTAATGCATGGAAGAAAGTGCCAAGAACTGCAGGCTGCATGGACATTTTTTTGTGCTGTGCACCCTGGAACACACAGCACAGTCCTTGCGTCACTTCACGTAATCTAAAAAACCTCAGATGAAACCATAGGGAATCAAATGAAGTTGACAAGACTGCAAGTGGAACCGTGATGCAACCATGGATCAGCTAAAGCAACATACAGTCACAGACATGGGAAAGGGTGTGATCAAACGGTGTGAACTCGGCAAACTGAAGGCTGGGGATTTAGTGAGAATATGAGATCACCGTGGCAAACCACATGACTGTTTCCAAGGCAGCAGTCTGTGCACTCTACCAGATTGACGCAAGAGGCACAGCACAGTCTGCTATCGGCCTTAGCAGCACGCGCTGTCATACCGAGTGTTTCTACGTAGACTAGTAATATTTAAAAATAGCCGTTTTTAAATAAAAGAATGGTTCCTTCAGAGACAATGCCATCAGTGGTGGCGACCACAGCGTGACGGGTGATATGTGGTAAATATTCGCTAATTAACAAAAAGTTCATTAATTTACTTTTAGTTTCAGCAGGCTCATTGTAACTGGAAATGGAGCAAGCTCTTCATACAAGTCATATCATTTCCTGGATCTGTAAAAATGCGATTACCCACAGAACCGTGGCAGGACGAATTTCGGCTATCAGAGCACGCAGTACCAAAACTGGGAGGCCGCAGCGAGCGGAAAGCCGTGCCCTTCGAAGCGACATTCTGCTTATGTCACACAGCAGTGGGCAGCAGTGGGAGCTGCGGCTCCGTACTCCTTGCTGTCGCAGCTAGCTGGCTTCCCGCTGCTGGTAGACGTAACAGAACGACACCTCAAGGGGCACGGCTTTGCACTTGCTGGAGCCTCCCAGTTTCGGTTTTGGAAAGCAGTCCTGCTTTCAAATGTTCCCATATGTGTGTATTTTTGCGCCAAGGTTTTTTTTAATCGCTTCCCCCAAAAGCACGTCCTCCGGTCAAAGTTGACAAAAAGCTCTGGCAATCAAGAATGCTGACCTGACGAAAATCTCGAAAGAGGAATCCGTAAAAATACATGCTGCGCTAATAAATGCTTCTAGCAATTTTAGCAATTATACCTCTTTTTCGTTCTGTATCTAGTGCATTGCAACATTTTCTTTCCCACCAATAGATGTAATAAAGTAACACACTAATAGACCTATTCGAGTATTACACCAATATGCCTATTAGACGAATAGACTAATATACTGTATAGTGTCAACCTAATAGGCAGGCTATTAGTTTTTGTATTGAAATCTTTGCTGAATACACTAATATACTGTATTAGTGTCAACCTAATAGGCAGGCTATTCGTTTTTGTATTGAAATTTTTGCGAAGGAACTGCAACAAAGGGTCAAAGAGGATGAAATCGGTATCTGGTACCACAACAGTTACGGAAACACCGCCGAGAAGTTGCCAAATGTGGAGTTCTACCGATTTCTGTGCAAGTGCATGGTAAGAAATTGACAGGAGGGAACACTGGATCAGGTCAGTACGAGGTAAACAACAGTAATTCGCTTTCGTCGCGAGCACTCGGGTGCTGTTTTATAGCGATGTCTTTTCCAATGCTAATGACTTTTCGCGCTACGTACGGCAGTGGTCAGGGCTACTCACCGCCCCGTGATATCAACGGGATCAGCTGGCCGCGTCAGTCGCTAAGAATCCAGCGGAAAGGTATTGCTACCAAAATAGCGGCTGCTTTTGTTTCTTCAGATAAATTTTGCAACACAATCGCGCACCTTGCTTTTTCTTTTACGCCCGAGGAAAAGTTGTGGCAACCTGTGCGAGGCCGAACACGCATATGCAGCGCGCACTTCATCTTACTTCGATCGAAACAATGATAACACCACACTTGCCGCGGCACACTGGCTGCCAGTTGACGCACGCGGCGAAGGTTGAAGCGACATCAATTGTAGCACAGTCGTATGTGTTGGGGGCACGGCAAAGTTCTGACTGTGTTGTATAAGTCTGTTGCCAGTCTTTGGGGTCAATGTTGCCAGACTGCCTGCCAAATTTGACGGGGAAAACACCGTACAATTATAGCGTCCGCATTGACGCTGTTTCCGAGGCGCACAGAGTTGCCAACTGCAGGTAGTACCGTAATTTTGCTCCATAACTGCGCGCTTTGTGGGGCAATGTTCTCCGGCGGCATGAAGCGAAACGGAGACGCGTCGCATAACACTCGGACAGCTTTCTTGCGTGATGGGTGCTATGTATACGTGTGGAAGCTTTCGCTGAGCGAAACCGAGACGCGTCGCCTAACACTCGGACCGCTTTCTTGCGCGATTGGTGCTACGCATACGTGTCGAAGCTTTCGCTGAGCGAAACCGAGACGCGTCGCATAACACTCAGACCGCTTTCTTGCGCGATGGGTGCTACAAATACGTGTTGAAGCTTTTGCTGGATCTGAAACTAAGCACAATCCTTGGGGCGCTCCCTCGCGCTGGCTGCAACGGGACGACGCGAAACCGAGACGCGTCGCACAACACTCGGGCCGCTTTCTTGCGCGATTGGTGCTATGTATACGTGTTGAAGCTTTCGCCGGATCTGGAACTGAGACGCGTCGCACAATCCTTGGGGCGCTCTGTCGCGCTGCGCATGCTGGCTGCGACGGGACGACTCGAAACCGAGATGCGTCGCATAACACTCGGGCAGCTTTCTTGTGCAATGGGTGCTACGTATACATGTTGAAGCTTTCGCTGAGCAAAACTGAGACGCATCGCATAACACTCGGACCGCTTTCTTGCGCGATGGGTGCTACGTATACGTGTTGAAGCTTTCGGTGAGCGAAACCGAGACGCGTCGTATAACACTCGGACCGCTTTCTTGCGCGATGGGTGCTACGTATACGTGTTGAAGCTTTTGCTGAGCGAAACCGATATGCGTCGCATAACACTCGGACCGCTTTCTTGCGCGATGGGTGCTAAGTATACGTGTTGAAGCTTTCGCTGAGCGAAACTGAGACGCATTGCATAACACTCAGACCGCTTTCTTGCACGATGGGTGCTACGTATACGTGTTGAAGCTTGCGCTGAGCGAAACCGAGACGCGTCGCATAACACTCAGGCCGCTTTCTTGCGCTGTGGAAGATGGCTGCAATGGGACAAGAGTTTGCTGTGCCTTTCTTTGCGTAGAGAATCTCCCGGGTTTTCGCTGACCACATGGTCAGGCTTTTCTGAAATGCGTCGCACAAACCGTCGGGGGCTTTTTTCCATCGATACGAGCGCGGTTCTGGGTGCAATTGTGTTGCGCATAAATTTTTCTTTCAGTGCTTTCATTCGTCACAGCTGCATAAATTTCTTAAATATGCAGTGACTGCGCTTGGGTGCTGCACTGACACATGCAGTGCAACCGAGGTATTCTTGACTGGAGGAGGGTCCATGGCAGGAGCAGCGTGAAATTTACGAACTCTGCCGATGCTCATTGGAGTGGCTCTGAAAAGAGCCTTTTCCGGAAAAAAAAATTTAGAAAGCGGTGGATGTTCGACGGCAAGGGCTGTCAGGCAGTTGCTCGAGGTCGTCTTAGATGGGGTACCGGCGGGCGATTGCCTCCATCAGCCAAAGGGAAAGCAGTCTGTGATCCCCGGTCACCCGTTTGAGCGACATCCACTACATCCAGGAAGGTGCGAGCGCAGCAGGGCCGGCGAGGTTCCCTGCTGCCGTTCCGAACGTTCGGGCGCTTGCCTTCTGCCACTCGCTCTCTATGCGTTGGGTGTTGCCCCTGTTACAGGGTCCACAAAGTTGGCGCTTGGTTGACGGTGTGCCAGTCCAGGTTCAGTGTCGCTCACTGGCGTCCACAAGGCTGGGATGCATTGATATGCAGCCCATTCGTCGCTGTAAACTATGGTTGCTCGAGGACATTTTTGGCGATATGGGCCCGAGGTAGCCGCGTCTCTCTTGTCTACCTCGAACAGCCTCAGCTCCTTCGTTTGCACATATGCCAAACCAGGCCTCGGTCCGATACACCGCCGTAGTTATTTTGGCGCCTGGGAGGAACGTTGTCACCAGCAAGGATGCGACCTCGGTTCAATTTGCATTTCCTCTCATTGAAACTCATCGATCTGAACCACCTGGCCTACACCTCCATCGGTGGCTGTTCGAGCTCTGCCAGCGCCACCCCCCAGCTAATATGATTTCGCCGTCGGTGCGGGTGCTATTGCTCATTTTGAAAACCTTCTGCCCACCACTTTTTCGTGCTTCTGGACGAGAGCCCATTCCGCCAAGGCATACGTCAGCCAGATATTCTCTTCTTGAAAGTTTCACGTTCGGACGCCCTAGTACGTCGTTGCAGGCAAAAATGAGCCCCGCCCTTGCTGCCCGTGCAGCGCATCGGTACCTCGCAGCTGAGAAACCTGCTTTCTACAGCGATTGCACTTATAGCTTGGTCTGATACTTTTACGCACCGGTGGGTGGTATGTACCGACTTCTCCCTCGCATCCTGACTTGCTGGGATTGAACCCAAGATATTGCAGACCACCCCAGTAGTCAGACATCGGTGGACGGGCCTTGACGGGTTCCGGTACTCTGAGGTCGAACTTCGGCGTCGGCACCAGCCCGACACCACGCAGAAAGGCCTCTTTCACGCAGGGTCTCTGAGGATGTCCGCAATCTCCAGCACACTTGGGTCCATGCGTGGCGTTGCCATGGCGAAATCTACTGATAAGTGGAAATTGTTGCGCTATTCTATTGACGCGACCATACTATATAAGGGAAGGTCGACTGAGCCCGGTCACGTGGACGATAACACCATGTGACACATGCCCCGTCTCCATGTAACAGCTGCATTCGATGTCTTTATTTGGTGGCGCTCCATAGTTGTCATGCGCCTCAACCTAGCGGGCGCTTTCGATATCTCCTTATTTGGTGCCGTTTCATCCGAGTCGCCTCCTCAGCCTCCACGCAGCGGCTGCATTCGATGTCCTTATTTGGTGGCGCTCCATAGTCCGTCACGCGCCTCAACGTAGCGGGCCCTTTGATATCTCCTTATTTGGTGCCGTTTCATCCGAGTCGCCCTTCCTCGCATCCACATATGGGTTTGTGTAAATAGCGCAACAATTTCCACTTATCAGTAGATTTCGCCATGGCAACGCCACGCATGGACCCCAGTGTGCTGGAGATTGCGGACATCCTCAGAGGCCCTGCCGCGGAAGAGGCCTTTCTGCGTGGAGTCGGGCTGGTGCCGACGCCGACAGTTTCGACCTCAGAGTACCGGATCCCGTCAGAGGCCATCCACCGATGTCTGATTACGGGGGCGTCTGCAAAGATCTTGGGTTCAATCCCACAAGCCAGATGCGAGGGAGAAGTCATCACATACCACCGCCGGTGCGTAATAGGTATCAGACCAAGCTTTAAGTGCAATCGCTGTAGAAAAGCAGGTTTCTCAGCTGCGAGGTACCGATGCGCTGCACGGGCAGCAAGGGCGGGGCTCATTTTTTGCCTGCACCGACGTACTAGGGCGTCCGAACGTGAAACTCTCAAGAAGAGAGATAATCTGGCTGACGTACGCCTTGGCGAATGGGCTCTCGTCCAGGAGCACGAAAAAAGCTGGTGCAGAATGTTTCAAAATGAGCAATAGCACCCGCACCGACTGGCGAAATTATATTAGGGAGGTGGCGCTGGCAGAGCTTCTAGAACAGCCGCCAATGGGAGGTGTAGGCCAGGTGGTTCAGATCGATGAGTGCCTAATGAATAGGCAAACGCAAATCGAACCGAGGTCGCCTCCTTGCTGGTGACAACGTTCCTCCAGGCGCCAAAATAACTACGGCGTGTATCGAACCGAGGCCTTGGATTTTTGGCATGATATGCGTGCAAACAAAGGACTGAGGCTGTTCGAGGTAGACAAGAGAGACCCGGCTACCCTCGGCCCCCTCATCGCCAAAATGTCCTCCGAGGCACCACAGTTTACAGCGACGAATGGGCTGCGTATCAATGCATACCCAGCCTTGTGGACGCCAATGGAGCGCCACTGAATCTGGACTGGCACACCGTCAACCACAGCGTCAACTTTGTGGACCCTGTAACAGGGGCCAACACCCAATGCATAGAGAGCGAGTGGCAGAAGGCAAAGCGCCGACTCGTTCGGAATGGCAGCGGAACGTCGCCGGCCCTGCTGCGCTCGCACCTTGCCTGGATGTGGTGGATGTCGCTCAACTGGCGACCGGGGATCACAGACTGCTGCCTTCGGCTGATGGAGGCAATCGCCCGCCGGTACCACCTCTAAGACAACCTCGAGGCAACTGCCTGACAGCCCTTGCCGTCGAATATCCACCGCTTTCCCTCAAATTTTTTTTTTACCGAAAAGGCTCTTTTCAGAGCCACTCCAATGATGCATCGGCAGAGTTCATAAATTTCACGCTGCTCCTGCCGTGACCCTCTCCAGTCGAGAAATACCTCGGTTGCACTGCAGTGTTCAGTGCAGCACCCAAGCGCAATCACTGCATATTTAAGAAATTTATGCAGCTGTGACGACTGAAAGCACTGAAAGAAAATTTATGCGCGACGCAATTGCACCCAGAACCGCGCTAGCTCGTATCGAGAGAAAAAAGCCCCCGAGGTTTTGCGACGCGTTTCAGAAAAGCCTGACCATGCGGCCAGCGAAAACCCAGGAGATTCTCTACGCAAAGAAAGGCACAGCAAACTCTTGTCCCATTGCAGCCATCGTCCGCAGCGCAAGAAAGCGGGCCGAGTGTTATGCGACGCGTCTCGGTTTCGCTCAACGAAAGCTTCAACACGTATACGTAGCACCCATCGCGCAAGAAAGCGGTCCGAGTCTCATGTGACGCGTATCGGTTTCGCTCACCGAAAGCTTTAACCCGTATACGTGGCACCCATCACGCAAGAAAGCGGTCCGAGTGTTATGCGACGTACGCGTCTCAGTTTCGCTCAGCGAAAGCTTCAACACGTATACTTAGCACCCATCGCGCAAGAAAGCGGTCCGAGTGTTATGCAACGCGTATCGGCTTCGCTCAGCGAAAGCTTCAACACGTATACTTAGCACCCATCGCGCAAGAAAGCGGTCCGAGTGTTATGCGACGCGTCTCGGTTTCGCTTCGTGCCGCCGGAGAACTCGGCCAGCACAAAGCGCGCGGGTTATGGAGCAAAATTACGGTACTACCTGGAGTTGGCAACTCTGTTCGCCTCAAAAAACGGCGTCAATGCGGACGCTATATTTGACGGTGTTTTTCCCCGTCAAATTTGGCAGGCAGTCTGGCAACATTGACCCCAAAGACTGGCAACAGACTTATACAACACCAGTCAGAACTTTGCCGGGGCCACTTCGGTGTCTCCCACGATGTACTCCATGCACTCACGTAATCGAGCTGCAGCGTCGCCAAACGCTGTGTCGAAGACACCGATCACGAAACGACGCCGTACGGTGGCAATCCATTTCGCTGCTTTTCATGCGCGTTGGGAGCTGCGGCGGATAGCGTTCACATCACCGAGGCAGCTGTCAACTCATCAACGGCACCAACACGAAAAAATATTAACGAATACAAGAGTGACGTTTCTACCTGCGGTGAGCGCGTACACACACAACATAATCCCTAAAACGTCCGATCCTCGGAGGCAATCGAACGATGAAGAGAGATTGCCGCCGATTGTGCACAATTGAAAACAGGGACACACGCTCACCTGTTGTCTTTAAGGACCCAGAAGAACCTTGCCGGACCTGTTTTTGTAGTATTCGTGCACCACAGCACGGTGCACGAACGGTGCCAGTCGTGAAACATCGCGGTGCGCAAGCACACAGCGAGCGAGGACCACGAAACGGACCACGCCGGTCAACGCCCGCTTCCCGATAACAGCAGAAAACGAAACTTCAGGGTGCAGGCTGGCGCAGCGCCGACACGGCGCCGGGCACGAACGGAGAGAGAGTGAACCGTCGAAGGTGTCGGCACAGAACACCCATACAACACGTGAGAGAGGAAGGGGGGAGGAAGGGAGGAGCGGAGTTACGAGAAGGGGCAGGAGAGAAGCCATAGCCTCCAAGATTTGCGCGCGCACGGCCGGCGCATGCAAATCTCGTAGGCCATGGGGAAGCGGATTTATTTTACCGCGCACTTGATGGATGGTACCTCTGCCACCACAGTATTCTAGAACACTGTAACCGAATCGGCGGAGTTGCCGAGCCCGGCTGTTGCTCTCCGCGGTAGCCGAAAAAAATTCAGAAGCGTAGACAGAGAGTGTCTAAGAAGGCAGCGAGACGACCTAGAGCATTGCGAGATAGGGAAGTTGTCTCCGAAGAGTGGCGCTAAAATTATTTGCGCGTAATGCCGGAGTAACCGAAGTGCTCCGCCTCTCGCGTAAGCGCCTAGGTGGTGTCTGAAATCGCGGGCATAATGAAAAGGAAAACAGAAAACGCCGACCAAAAATTAAAAGGTTTAAAAACTTCTAGACGTTTCGGCTTCCGCACGGGGTGTGCGCTCCGCGACTTCAGAGCTGCGTGTAAAAAGACCAGTGCGAGCCCATCAAGTCCAGCGCAGCTGCAGCGCACCAAGCCGTCGGTATCAAAACCACACTTCTGGTTTCGGTTTTAGACGCGCGCATTTTGAACGCTAGCTGGCTGTGCCGATCAGTGCAGCTTTTTCTTTTCTTTTCTTTTTTTTTTTTTTTTTTTTTTTTGCTTCTACTGCTTGACCGCGCGCGGTCTTCGTGAAGAATCGTTTTATTAGCTAGTAAAAAATATTGCGAACACTCTTTGTAAAGAATCCATCGAATCTCTGCCACATGCAATTTTATAAAGTAGACGCAAGACACCTTGTGAAATGAGGAAACGTTTATTTTGCTTTATATAAAAGCTCGTTCCGGGCTTTTTGTGCATGCATCCAACGTTGTCGCACCAGGTACGGAGCAGTGGATGGATGGATGGATGGATGAGGCTGAACCCTTTAAATCGGGCGGTGGTATACGCCACCTAGCCATGACTGATGAGTTTCCGTACGAAGCTCCACTGGACGGCATAAGGTGGAAGAAGTAATAGGAATACTGCGCGTAAAGGTGAAACGTGTGAAAGTGGTCAATTGGCGGCGTTATAAACAAAATTAATTCGCTTTTACATACATGGCGTAGAACATACCCGATTCATCTCAAACAATACCATAAAATATGAAGAAAACATATCATTTCCAAGCATTCCCCCATTCCCGGGCGACTGCGCATTTCCAAAACAACTTGGCCTGAGCCGACGCGATGGTACAGTCTACCGCGATTTGAAGGTTATCGCACGAGCATCGACCAAGAATAGCGCTAGGCGCTTTTTTCATTTCTTTTTCTTTGTTTACTGCAGGGAACAGGCATTGATGGCATTGCGCGCAACGTATCCTTCGGTATTATCAGGAATTCGACGCTCCGAATTGGACGCTTTTGTTATCATCCGCGAAGAGGCAACCAAGTAAACGCTTGATCGCAACGAATGGAAAGCTTAGAAAAAATCACAGCATATCCACGGGGTGAATGATGATGAGTGGGCGAAGCTCCGGAGGGAATCATCGGATGTCCCGCTTAAGGGGACGCTAGCACAAACGCGTTAGAAACGTGCAGTACTCTCTAGTAAGGGGGAGCGGCCACAGCGTCTTACGCAGCCATTTACACATGCCGGAACGTGCACCGCGTTTGCCGACGCCATCACATGACTGCTGAGAGAGTATACCCCCCGTATTCATAAACGCTCCTCGACTTGAACTTGACTTGCCACCGCCTTGGGCAGCGCGTTCGAAACGCGTTGAAGGTAAGGCGGAGAGGCCACAGCGTCTTACACCAGCTTCTTACACGGGCCGTAACGCGCTAGCACAAACGCGTTAGAAACGCGCTAGAAACGCGGCCTTTCGTTAATGTTGGGTATTTATTGCCATCGTGGTGCGTGTGTCTATGTGCGCTTCGTGGCGTAGTGGGCTAACGCTGCGCGCTCGGAAGCGAGGGGTCCCTGGTTCGATTCCGCGCTACGGACACAACCTCGGAATTTTTTTCTCATTTTTCTCAGACTGGTTACACACTACTACTACGACGACAGGGACGGAACGGGTGCCGCTATAAGGAGCTTCGCTCCTAATAGAGAGAAAGGGTGACGATTTCGTCGTTGGGGTGATGGTTGTAGCATGGAACAGCCAACGAGGGCGAGAAGAATGCGAAATCTTGATCCGCTGCTGTTGTGAAACGGGCCGCTAGGTCGGTGGGCGCTCGCACGATAACTGCGATAACCTACAAATCGCGCTAGACTGTACAGAGATGGCCGCAACAGAGGCTCCCAGCCAGACCATGCTAGACGCCCGCAGAATGCCCATAGCGAGAAACTGCACTGGCCGTGAGCTGCACATGCACATGAGACACATACGGATTACAAGAGTGGCCACTCCAGCCTAAAAGCGGCCGAGCTACGCAGCTTTATTCCGCCCGCTAGAGGGCAATACAACACTCCCTGTCTCCAAGGGAACGCGCGTACTAGTTATCTACTGTAGTAACTTTTCTAGTGCACTATGCGTCTACTTGTCTATGTCGCTGTAGACGTAGATCAGCCAGCCGTGAGCGGTGGATGATAAGATTAGTATATAGAATAAGCATAACGCATCGCTACAAAATATCGGCCATGGTGTGATCAGGCAAGGCGACGCTACAAAAGATGTGCGATAACGTTTGCGTCGTCTTTGCTGGGTTCGTCTGCCCATAGCCTCCTATATTTTATTGCGATAGCAATTATATGGACACTTGAACCGGATTTCTGCCGTCGGCGTCGCCGCCATCGCCGTCGCCGTGAGGTTCCCTATAGATAAAATCTTCGCAGCGCGCCGTATGCCCGAGAGGAAGCGTGCGGGGACGCGCGCTATCACGGAGAGCGAACGCACTCAATCTCCCACGCGCAAGCAAAGAAGCAGGAAGCCAGCGCCGGAGGGAGCAAGGGGGGGGGGGGGCGCACTTCTCTGCCAACAACCGCGCTCGTCGCTCGCTCGCACCGTCTCTTATCTCCACACGGCATTCGCCGCTCAGTTTCCGTTGAAGCGATAGACCGCACGTACCTTCGCCCGCAGCGGCGTATGCTTGCTGCCAGCGTTTTGACAGTCGTTGTCTGCTGTCATTCAGTGTGATCTCTTCGTGTTTGTGCGCGCTCACACCACGCTTGTTCATTCAGTTCGTAATAGTCGGGCCACATTTTCCAACGCACGCTACACACGCAATGCTGCCCGGATCGGCAGTGCAGCGCTACAGGTGTGTCCCTTCACACGCGCTGCCCACGGGAAGCGCTTCTCATCAACCCCACCGTTTCACACGCGCCTTCTCGTGGTCGTCGAGTCTCTCTTCATGTCGGTCTACTTACGCCGCAGCACACCTGCTTACTTAATCAGCTCATGTTTACTACAATTCATATTGCTACCAAAGCCGCTCACCTTACTTCGTATGACATTGCTGTGTTGCTATCGCATTCATTGCTTCGCCCTTAGGGCGAAACTGTGACATTTTTTAATGCCCGCGCATTGGAGCGGCGGAGGCCGTCCGCTACCCTCCCCCTTCCTCCTCGATTTACGCCTGCTTCTCGCAAGAGGCGCTCGCACCCACACCCCATACGCACCCCATACGACAGGAATGCGAGCTCCGCCTCGCGTTCCTGCCGACGCGAGCGGCTTCGCTTGACGCGTTTCGATTTTGGACGCAAGAGGGTATAAATACGGGTCCACCGCTCGTGCTGCCAGAGTCCGACGAACGCCGTAGGCGCGCTTGCTGTTTTCGCTGTTGCCGAGTTCGCTTGCTTTAGGGGCATAAGTTCGCCCAATAAATTCTATTTTAAGTTCATCGTCGACGCAGTGTTACGTTTTTTCTACCTGTGTGCCAGGCAGCTCACCGTCACCTACGTGACAATATTTCATGCTGCATTACTTTCGACTACCGATTTGGTTTTCTATCCGCAGTGTGGAATCAGTTGGGGTGCCCTGCGCCCGACAAGATGCCGTACTGCTGCGTACCACGCTGCAAGTCTTCGAGCAAACAACGGCCGCCGGGCATATCGTTCCACGAGATACCAAGCGATCCGGAACTGCGAGCGAAATGGCTAAAGGTCATTTCTCGGGACGACTGGACACCGAATACGACGTCGTGTTACTCGACTGTATGCAACCGACACTTCAGTTCCTCCGACTTCAATGAGGCTGCAAAATTCGCAAACTCAAGAAAGACGCTGTTCCCAGCATTTTCGAAGAGTATCCTGCGTACCTGCAGCCTCCGAAAAATAGAGAAGAAGCGACGCCTCTGTGAGAAAACGTGAGGCAGCTGCGCCAGTGAACACACCACCGCCAAAACGAAGAGCCGTTGAGAGCCAACTGGAGTCTCCTTCGCTTCCTCTCATGACTTGCCGTCCGTCGACGTCGCCTCTCAAGTTATCATGATGGATTGCTCCCGCAACCGAACTGCCGCTACCTCTGGAAAACACAAGCGAGCGCTGCATCACTACGACCGTGCAGTGGACAGAGCTGTGCAGGAGTCGTCATTATTCTCGGTTTCGGCAATGGACAAACGAAAGTGGAGACGTAAGGAGCGAGACTTGAACGCGCGAATTGAGCGACTCAAGAACACCGTCGACAAGTACAAAACAGGAACTGCAAAAGCTCAAGGAGAATGCTATGTGTCTGCATTCCTGCAAGTTGTGGAGAAAGCGAAAAGAAAGACCTGGCTGCTTCAATATTAGTGGAACAAGTTCAGAATTTCGCGAAGAAGAAACCAACGTGGTCTGAAGTGACAGTGCGCCATGCTGTGTTTTGCGTAACCTCTCGACTCGTGCATACGAACACGTAAGGAGCACAGGTATTCTTCGGCTTCCCTGCCGAAGTACCCTCGAGCGCTTTATGGGCTCATCACGTGGAGAAGTTGGCATGACCGAACTCGTGAATCAAAGGCTGTCTGCAGAACTCGCTTCTCATCCCTCGTGCATGCGCGGGCATGCTCTTTAATTGTAGACGAAATGCGCGTCAAACAACGGCTACTGTATCACAAGCAATGAGATGCCTTCATCGGCGAAGTGGACTATGGTGTGAACTTCCCCAAAGAAACAACAAATGAGCCTGTGCTAGCTGGCCAACTCACTCTGTGTTTCGTCCTTAACGGCCTTTCAGTTTCGTTCAAAATACCCGTTGCGTACTTTTTCGCGAGAAACTGCACTGGCCGTGAGCTGCACATGCTCATGAGACACGTTCTGAAGGAATTGAAGAAATAGGATTTTTCGTCGTGCGCATTGTCACAGACCCACAAGATCAATGTCTTGGCTATGCAACTTCTGTGCAACGGAACCTCAAGCATTGCATTGACCACCCTGGCAAACCGAATCGAAGGCTCTTTCTCGCATTCGATCAGTGCCACCTGATCAAAAACGTGCGATCACAGTTTTTGTCCCGTCACATCGGAAAAGGCGGCGAAATATCAGCGAACCACTTGAAGAGCCTCTGCAGAATGCAGCAAGGCAGCCTTGTAAAGCCAGTACGATTTTTGACGAGAAAGCACGTATTCCCTACGGATATGGAAAAAATGAACGTGCAGAGAGCAGTGCAAGTTTTTCCTCCTCTCGTGACAGCTGCTGTGAAGCTCTTGCAAGAGCAGGCGGGCCACACGTGCGACGCAAGCTTCGCGGGTGTCGGACCGACGGTGCAATTTATGGACACCGCGCACCGCTGGTTCGTGCTCATGGACGTGAGTAATTGTACCCAGCACATACATCAGAAAATGCTGACTACAAGCAGTTTGAATCTGCAGGCGGTGAACGACTAATCTGGCTGGAGACAAGCTTCCTCGACTACCTGGCCGATCTCAAAAGTCAGTGCCTGGCAAAGAACTTTCTAACCAAAGAGACTTATGAGGGTCTTGTGATCACAACTCGTGCGAACGTTGAGTGCATTAGATATCTTCTTGAAGATATGTCTTTCACTTCGTTTTGACGAGGAAAATGTCATCGGACCCATCGAGTTGCTCTTTGCTGGCTCAGGAAATCAGCAGGATCAAATGACCAAACGGACGTCCGCGCCGTGCTCACAGGCATTGAGAAAACCCTTAAGACCGGTATCGCATCGGCGTCGAATACAAGCAACATAATGGCAGCAGAAGAGAGTGATTGCTTGTCAACGCTGCCGCAACAGAAAAACCAAGGGAGCAAACCAGCGAGGAATTCCCTGCAGGTGCACGTAGAGAGCTCATAGAGCGACTAAACGAGATAAGCCTCTACTTCCCACTCCAGATGTGGCCGCATTGGCTATGGTTGGTGGCTACCTCGCTAGAGCCGTACGAGAATACTTCGAATGTGGAGTGCTTCGCGCTCTAACAAAGCCAAACGCCTCGACACCATCGGACTCGCTCATTAACCCAAGACCGCGGTGGACTTCTTTACCCTCCGCACAACTTCTAGATGTTCTCTACGCACTACAGAAGTTCGTCGAAGTTTTCTAGCAAGAAGAAGGCGTATACATCACCCTCTAAAGGAGGCTGTGAACAATGCTACCGAAATCCTCCGCGAGCACAAAGCTTTGATGTGTTCGAAGCCAGGGCACCAAGAGAATTTGCTCAAATTGTTGCTTCCGAAGTTCTTTCGCGCAATATTCAGCAATTTCGCTCTGAAAGCGACAGACAAAGAAGAGGTCGCCAAAGTGTTCGCAATAAAGCCACTGCCACGAAAGACCTGAAACTGAGCTTGATCTCACAGCTGGGGCCTAAGTGAAAGGTCCAGTTTTCCACAATGTCGGTGTTGCTTGCTTTCAATGTACTGTGGGGATGGAAAAAACGCGAACAGTGCGGCACCTACATTCTCTAATATTTCACATTTCTTTTCGAGTGGTTGCAGCCTGCATGATAACTAGAAGCGACTAGAATAAAACTATTCTAAAGCATCTTTTCCCTAAAATCTCACATATATTTTTTTGCAAGTCATTCCCCCACTTCATAACCCTTGATTCACTCTTACTCACGCTTGATTCATTCTTTTGATTCACCCTATTACTGCTTGGTTCACTTTCATTCATTCTGTCATCTCGGTTTTACTTCCATCACACTTGGCTTGCTCTATTACTCCAAATTTCCAATTTTCATCACCTTGATTCACGCTATCACCACTTGAGTCACCTTCATTACTCTGAATTCACTTTCATTTACTCTTCATCATCTTAGCCCCCTTTATCTCATCATCACCTTTCCTTTGACTCCTATCACCCGACTAAACCCCTTTAATTCACCCCTCTGTATACAAATTATCACTTCAGTTCACTTGCTTAATAATTCTTCTAGCCTTAATCGCGGTTTTTGCACATTATTGCCTCTTATCCTAAGAGGACCATTTCGTGTCGATGACATGGTTTTGAAACTGCCTTGAAATGGAACCTCATCATGAGACATATAAGGCTTTCGTCTTAATAAACTCTTGTACGCTATCCCACTGCATCGAGGCTGTCAAAGTCAGGGCTGTCTACCATTTGCTTGCTCCTAAGCTCAGGTATGGCAAATCATTTCTGTGGAAGCCGCAAGATGAAGGAGCGTTCCCAAAAGGAATATTGTCATCAACCTGATTTTAGCACAATGTCCCAGGTTCGATCCCCAGACCAGGAGAATTTTTTTTTTCTACTACGAAGCTTTCTTTCCGAGAAACCCATATGGGTTTCTAAAGAACTGCTTTAGCTGAGAAACCCATGAAGCCATAGGTACATACAATTGTGCAACACACAGTCACTGAGGACTTCACAATCCAGGCTTCTTGCGTATGCTCGTCCTACATGTGTAGAACCAAACCATCAGCATGTCGTAAGCTCACGTCGAATCATGCCATCAGTGTCACACGATAGTGGTCACTGCCGTCTTGTCGCTGTCGTTACACACATTGTTGTTCATTGTACACAAACGTGTTGGTCTGCCTTGTAACGCTTCACGTTAACCATAACAATGCATGGGAGCTGCTTCATTTTGATTTCCAACTTGTATAATTGTTTAACCTTTCTACTTAAATGCACATTCACAAGGCTTCATGGTAAATTATGTGACTGCAATAATGACTTGCAGGCTAATGCAATGTTTTGTGACTGAAGCATTATGAGCAGAGGCGTATGTACAAAGAAGTATTAAACGTGTTTAATGCTTGAACATCTCTGAATTGCATGAGCTATTAAATACCCCCATCACGCAAGTGCAGAGACCTTCCGCTAAGTCTATCTGGCAGGAGTCCTTTGTCCTGTAAATGCTCATGTTTTCCCTGTCCGTTGTACAGCTGCATGAGAGAACCCCCACTGCGTCTACTTGATGAGACACCGACGCTAAACTCAGAGGAAGAGTAACAGCTAGATCCACATTGAGTGCCTGTAATGTGATAGACATTGTTATGGTTATCAGCATTTCAGGTATTGGCTCTCATTACCAACCACATTTAAACCGATACAACAGTGACCTTAGCCGCACTGTGCGCAATCATCATGCGGTTTGATGCCTTTAACTTCCTTCTGCTGCTATACAGCACTTCAGTGGCCTTGCTGACTGTCCATGCTCACTTGACTGGATCTTTGTGCTGGCCCTTCGGAGGAACCCAAAGGCTAATCTGTTGTCCAGACCATTTTCTGAACCTCGTTGCTATTCCCTTTTCTAAAAACACCCAAGCTGCCAGCCAAGCAGGACTTTCCCGATAGTGCCCAATGCCACCAGCCCTTGCCACCACTGGTTCTGTGCCTATGCTATAACTTGAGGTGCTTGAAACCACTCTTGTTGAGGATCCACAAACCTCTTCATGGGTCAAGCAGCACGACTCATCACTTTGCATCCACCCTCACATTCGTTGTTATGCTCCTCTAGGACAGATACCGAGTACGCCAACAGTTTGTATCAAGCCCTGAGGTGCCCCACTCCTTGACCTCACTCGAACTCCAGAAGTGTGCCTTGCAACTTCCACAGCTTCACCTTCTGTTACACATGTGCTACAACATGACATCAACCAATAATAGCTGCAACCTTGCCCTCCATATGCAGTATTCCCTGCTGCAGCATTGGCAGAGCAGCTTAGATCTACTTTTGTGTCATTTGATCTGGCACACAGTTTCTACCATAATAAAATTAACAACTCTGAAATAATTTTAATGTGGTGAAACCAGCTGAGTGATGGCTGTCATTTCTTTAAAGATCATATTTACCTATTTTGTTTCCTGGATTTTTTTTTGTGATCTCGAAAAATGTCTTTGTGCAGCATACATAAAGATAAAGAAAAAAAACTTGATGGGCAATCTGCCAGAGCAGAGTTCATACCTTCTGGGGCACTGTGGTTCTTCATCATTTTCTTGTATGCCTCTCACAAAACACATCGGGATTCCTGTGACAAACGAAAATGATTAGGGGGAGTGACTCCATGACAGCTGTTGCTATGAAATTACCATTCCATCATAGCAATTAAATTTCGAAATGTGGTTTAAGTTTGTTGCTGTAGTGTCAAGAAATTTCTTGTCAATATATTTGTAAAATTAGTTTTTGTACACTGGCCAACATCATAAAACTGAGGATCCATCTCCTTTCTAAGTCAACATACTTGTGACAGCCAATTAAATATGTCCATTGTATCCTTGCATTGCCTTTTCAAACTTCATGCAGTTCTTACCATCCCTTTATTAAAAACTAAGTGATTTCTAAGAAAAGTCTACCTTTAAAAAACAGGCTTGTGCAGGTGGCATTCTGACTAGCCTTCACAACAATAGACAGGGCACAACCGACACAGGCAAAATGCAAAAACGCCCATGTGCTTGCGTAGTAGTGCACGTTAGAAAACCCCAGGTGGCCAAAATTAATCTGGAGCCCTTCACTACGGTGTGCCTCATAATCATAACTGGTTTTGGCACGCAAAACCCCAGAAAGATTATGATCAATCACACCAAGGCAACTGAACGATTCACTTTCCAAACTGTTACAAGAATGGACCCCCCTCTTAGAATGCGCTACCACTTACAACCCCGCTACAATAAATTTCTCAATGTGCTGAGTAATGTGCAGTAAAAGTTAAAGTGCTTCGTGCTGTCTCGCTTGTCATGCATGTGGTGTTGGAAGCACATGGAATAATGCTAAGATGCAAGCGCAAACTTGCTTAATAGCTTGGAAAAGAGTTTCCATTCTAACAAAGCTTGAAATGAATGCAGAATCTCGTTTCTATCTTCCCCCCCCCCCTCCTTCACCCCCGTCTCGCTTTGGCACCCAAGGAACCTGGTCACATGCATAGGTACACTGGCGGACACAGCTCCTGTAATTGCAAAACAGGTAAATATACCCACGTACTGACAAGATTTAGTACAATTGGTGATCTAACTGGGCACAAGCACCGCACAGTCACCAACTAGTAATTGCACAAGAATGATGGTATTGCACGTGCTTCTTCTTGCATTTTGAAACTATGCCTCACATAGTATATTTTCATTTCACAAAGACTAAAGCAGTGAAGTTGGTGCGCAGGTGTCGTGTTTTAGTCTCTCCCGATTGCACAATCGGGCCTCTCTTTATGCACCAACAAATGCGCAAGAACTGCAAGTGAAGATCACTCCACTCTACGGAATGGAACTTCGGCTTCTCAACATCATTCATGGTTAACAAAATGCATTGCTGGGCTAGTTCGTTCATAACTGAATAGAACATAGGAAAGCGCAAACTTCAAACCAGATGGAAAGACGGACAGACGGGGGGGCACAGGACAGTCGTTAACTCGCAACTGAATTTTATTGGGAAAAGCTTACCTACATATAAAGAACTAAGGCAGGTGCGCAGACCACACTGCGCATAAAAGCCACAATCGCATCACCTTGGCGAGCATGCGGTGATTAGAACAGATTTTCTAAAAACATTTATTCTTTGCTGCGCAGCAAGACACAAGTGTCACTTGTACAGGTCTGCTCACTTTCTAATATGGTACCTGTCCATTATCTCTCTTGCAGGCATATTCCCGCTCTTGCCCAGAACGAGTGATAGCATCTTTATGCCTTGAACTGGTGCTAGTGAAGTCTTGTGTTTATATGGTCCAGGCTAGTGTTATTAGCCACAATGCGTGCATCCAGTCAGCTGGTTTCCCCTGCGCGATATTGATAGCCGTGTCTGAGACCCTCCTTCAGAAATTGAAGGGCAATAAGAAACCTGAGCTTGCTCTCAGAACAAAGAGGCTTGAAGTGGCACCCTATGTACACAAAGCGTCGCACAATCTGAAAAATGTGGCAGAAAGGTACAAAGTACCAATTGTTATTTCTAAACCACGTAAACTAGCTAGGTTATGCCTACATATTTCTGGGCCACCAAAGAAACCCACTTGTGGGAAGAAACTTGCGAGGCCGTACATCGTGTGTGCTGCTGGCATGTAGGAAACTCCGATCACACGTGGACAGGTCTACATTAGACAAACAGGTTGTTGTATCATGATCGAGCACGGAACATGAGCAATCTGTTAAGAATAATGCTTCACTGCATTGTCCAGCTCATTGTTTTTTTTTATAAAATCTTTTTTTTTCTTAGTGTCCAAATGTTTTAGTTTTTTCTTTCTTGCAGAAACACATGTTTTTTTTCTTCTGCATATATGCATTTGCTGTCATTACTATGGTGCATTATGACATTGTTATTTATAATTCAGTCATGACTATTATGTTTTTGCCTCACATATATGTATATATCTTCTACAGTGTTTGATCATGTGCCAAGTTGATGTTGCCATGTAAGGTCTTTTGGGCCCTGTCAAGCTACTATCGCAGCTTTTAGCCCAAAATGACCGTCCAGTTTCTGTTTGTTTTACTGGAAAATAATGATTGATTTGATTTGATTTGTCGGTCCTGTTCATGTGAGCCATTATTATCTAGCATTCAAATTCCAGGCAAGAGCAGGAATATGCCTGCAAGAGAGATAATGGACGCGTACCATATTAGAAAGAACGAGGTGACCTGTACAAGTGACATTTGTGCCTTGCTGCACAGAAAAGGAGAAATGTTTTTAGAAAATCTGTTCTAATCACTGCATGCTGGCCGATATGATGCGATTGTGGCTTTTATGCGCAGTGTGGTCAGCACGCCTTGCCTTGGTTCTGTATATGTAGGTAAGCTGTTGCCAATAAAATTCAGTTGCGAGTTAGTGCTTCTCCTGTCTCTGTCTTTCTTTCCAACCCGTTTGAAATTTGAGCTTTCCTTTATTCCAATCATTCATGGTGCGCCTGGACTACAACACGCACAAAGTGTACCGAACATCCATACAAAGAAATGGCTATCACATCACAGTAATGTTCAATCTCTGGATATTTGAATAATAATTGCAACAGTTTCTCTATCGGATGACTGATGGCATCACTGCTCATGTGGCACTCAAGAGTTATGTCACAAGCTGTGTATACAGGACAAGCACTTTTATTGAACTTTCTCCTTTTTTTACCGTACTGCAGGCCCATCACGGCCCGTGCAGGAGTGGGTACATGAAAAGGTTTTGTTTAGGTGTGGTGCTTCATATGGCTCAGCCACATCTTCAAGCACAAAGGAAATTTTGCACATTACTTTTGTCCATATCGAACCACTGCAGCGTTCATGCACATGGCAGCACTTTCATCCCTTTGGGAAACCATCTCCATTTGGCAAAATGTAGTGAACAAGACAAAAGCTTTAAATTAATACCTATAGGTAAATCATTTCCCTTTTGCCTCTAATGTTGTAAGCAGAAGTGGGCTATCCTGGTAAGTCAAATGGCCACAAACATCGCAGAGCACAGTGTTAGCTTCCACATCCTCCAGAATAAGACGTGGAGTATGTCTGGTAAGGTTCGGAAATGACCTGCAGTGCTGCTCTCGGTCTTAGACATGAAAGTAACACTAAAACAAGCTGGCTGCGACTTTATACAAGCCATATCAAATTGTTATATAGTTCTGGCTTCTTGTTAGTAATAAGACATTGTCTGCCTTGATATCTTTGCTGGGGACTGTGCCACGCAGTGGTTTCTTGTTCTCGGGAGCACGAATGTTTTACCTTCAAGATAAAGAGTGTCATGCCAATTGGTGTAGGATGACATTTTAAAACCATGGTTTTCCCAATAAAATTTCAGGTGGTAGTACAATGCTGGTCCTGTGTACACATGTCTCTTGCATCCTGGTTTATTTGTGCTGGTTAAATTTACACTATGTCGCACCAACTGGCCCAAACTGAAGTACTCCTTGGCTAGACCAAACACTGGCTACCATGACAGCTGCACAGAGCCTGTCCTGCTGCATTTTACTAGCCTTTTTAATTGACATTTTGGAGGCAATGGACAAGCAATATACTTCTAAAGAGAGAAATAATGAGCATGTCAAAAGACCTTTTTGAAGTTTACAACTGGAATAAAGTAAAGTTAGCATTCTTGCTACACCATCAGCTGTTAAATACCTGTGCATCACATCTACAAGCTGCAAAAGCAATGTGTCCAACAGATGCACAAAGACAGCCACGTACATGAACTGGCACCGCCTTGTCCAGAGAGGAGTAGCCTTAGCCTGAAAGACATGTGCAGCATTCAGCTGAGGTGCAGACATAGGCACGAACATACATGTGCATCATGGAAAGTGTCACATCAACTTGGTGAGAAAATGTGCAAACAAGTTTACCAAAAAAGGTAACTGTGTGCTGTAGAGGTCAAACCAATATTGTGCAGTGTTACAGAGATGCACCAAATGCACAACAGTTAAGCAAAGAAAAGGACAAATAAGTGGGGAATTCCAAGGACCACGATGATGGATATAACGTTAGAACACAGCTCTCGCTTCATTATGACGACCACAGAAACAAGGTCCACACATCACCTGCACAAGTGAAGGCAGGTTTATGGATGCACGCACATCAACAGGTACTACATGTCAAAGTGCCTTATCATAGCAAAAAGATGTTTCAGTTTCTCAAGAAAAGCACTACCTCGCAACGAAACCGTGACCAGACTGCGGTTTTGTGTTTGGCGTACCAAGCATATTCAAGCCTACACTTTAGCCTTCAATTATGTCTCAAAAGGTCATCATTTGGCCTCAATAAATATAAAGCAGAAAACCATCTTCTAAAGTGAAGTAGTAAGTGAAATAAAACATAAGGATTCAGAAGATGGGAAAACAAGAGACCCAAAATTTTCAGAAGTGGTGGTATCTCCTCGTGTCTGCTCACACACCAATGTCAAGGATGACCAGCGAGTCCTATGGCACTACTGAGTCTGCTGTTTTTGTACAAAAGACAAATGTGCCATACCGTGTTCCTACAGTTCGCCATCTTTTTCTCTTTCCCTATTAACCATGAGATTGCGCAGAGTCGCCACCTGGCGGGCACTGGCTGAACCGCGGATAGTGTGGACTGCATTGCGCATCGTCTGCTAGGCACTACATGTTTACATGTGTGTGCACCGCATGAATATCTTAAAAGACCGTTCCGTGGTTGTAGCATAGTCATAAATGCCTAGCGCGCTGGAAGCTACACAGAGAAGAATCTCAAGGGGGCAAAGTCCTGCCCAAAAGTTAGTGTCTCGGAGATGAAATGGCTCGTTGCGGCACCCTGTGGTGGCCGCAATAGACTATGCTATGCACCACGCCGCTGGCATCTCAGAGTCCACATGCAGCAGACACAGCTACACACAACTGTCGTGCGTACACCAGCAATGCAAAGATGAAATGATTTTTCTGCTTTTTTGAGATTTATTTAACTCAAAATTAACAATGATGTATTACTGAGAATGTTCACACGATCACAAAATCACAAATCGATCACAAAGCCTAGTGTGTACTAGGCCACTTCAGTGTAAAGGACCGGTGTGTCCGATGTGTCATTGCCAAAGAGTCGAGCCAGGGCTTGTGCTCTTGCCTGTCTCTAGCCTTTACGACGGTCAGGGTGCATATTCCGGGGAATTGGGGCCACGTGAATTTTGTGTTGAATGCTATATGCTAGAAGTGTGCGGTCTTCTTGTTATGGCTTTCTTGGTGTTTGGTATTCTAGACGGGACAGAATGAGACACCCCTGCCCTTTTCATTAGAGGTGTTGTAACTGGCTGTTAAAGTGGCCTTCCACTAGTTATTGGATGGTGTTGTGTACCCCGAGTCGTAGTAGGAGGTGCGTGGACGCATGTTGCGGTAGTCCCAGTGCTGCCTTTATTGCTGTACGGAGGATGGTGTCCATCTGGTCCGTCTCAGTCCGATTCAGGCTATGGTAGAGGAAAGGGTAGGTTAATCTGCTAATTATGAGGGCTTGCACGATATGAAGTACATCTTTTTCTAGGAGTTCTTGTTGGCGGTTCGTAATGCGCTTTATCATGTGCGTTACTTGGGTAATTTGTTGGCGCAGTATGTGTAGGGTATGTGTGGCCTTCCCATTGTATTCTATGTGAAGTCCCAGTAAACGGAGTCTGTCTACTCTTGGAATAAGGTTGCCATGGAGATGCAATGTGATGGTTGCTGGCATATCAGCCTTATTGCATTTTTTAATACTAACAGGAGCTCCAAGTTCTGAGCTACGCAGGTGAGTCCCACGGCTGTTACATACTCTTGTACTATGTTTACTGCTTCCTGTAGAGCGTCTTGAATGGCGCTGTCCAACCCTATGGTCAGCCAGATTGTCACATCATCGGCAAAGAAGGCGTGCTGCATGTTCGGAAGTTTGTCGAGTAGTGGTGGTAGCTCTGCCATGGCCATGTCATGTTGAACAGGGTGGGTGAGAGAACCAGACCCTGTGGTGTGCCTCTTCTGGAGAGCTTTATGATCTCTGACCGAATTTCAGCTAGGCCCATGGTGGCCGTGCGGTAAGAAAAAAAGCCTCGGACGTAATAGTAGATGCGTTTTCCGCATCGGAAGGATGCAAGATTGCTTAGAATGAGGTCGTGTGAAACGTTGTCAAAGTACCCCTTCAGGTCCAACACCAGGATTGCTCTGGTTTGAGCTGTACTGGGGGCCTCCACAACATCCTCCTTAAGTTGTAGCAGTACATCCTCCACAGAGGCATGATCGATAGCCGAATAAGGCTGCGGGGAAGAATCGGTTTTCCTCGAGGTAAGGCTGGAGGTGCATACGAATTACGTGGTCAAAGAGTTTGCCGATGCACAAAGTCAGTGAGATGGGTTTGAGTTTTTGGAGGGACAAGGGTTTTCCGGGTTTCGAAATTAAGGTAATATCAATGTGTCACCATTCTTGTGGAAGCATGCAGTTGGAATTTCAACTGTCATGGTCGTTGTAGTATGCAGTGAGCTGCCGGATGGCCTGATCGACGAGGTTGCATAGTAGTGCATAATGAATGCCGTCTGTTCTGAGCGCCGCGTTACATCTTATGCTGTGTAGGGCGGCCCTCAATTCTGTCTCTGTAATATCGGCATCCAAATGGGTTTTTTCCTCGTGTCGATAGTCTTTGTACTCTGGTCAATGACCTGTAGCTATGTATCTCTGTTGCAAGGTATGGAGGAGAGTGTCATCATCCATTTGTCCATTGTGGATGATAGTGTGGACGGTGTTGGTTGTGTGCATTTTTATGTGCGTTGGGTTGAGTAGTGCTCTGAGGAGGGACATCTTCAATTAACTTAGTGTGCCATTAAGGTGATAGCGGAGGTTGTGCGAATTGTTATTACTGAGGTTGATGGCGCATTCTTCTGCTTCTGCTGTGATCCGTGTGATTATATCTTTCAGCCTACGGTTGTACTGCTGCCTCTTCCATTTGGTCAGGCCTCTTTGCACCTCCCAGAGGTGGAACAGATGTCTGTCCACATCCTGTGTCTCCGTTGTTGCAGTGAGTTGCTTGGTGGCAGCTTTGAAATCTGCTTGTAGCTGTTGTGTCCACTTGTGTAGGGAGGGTGTGATGTGTTGTTCAGACTTGGTTCTGTTGCGTCGAAAAGCGTCTCAGTTCGTTATTTTGATTGCATGTTCTGGACTTCATGTGGTCACCAGTTGAATTTCTGTGGCTAGAATGCTGTGACGCTTGCCCAAGTTCTCCATTTGGTTGTTCCCGGAGCACTGAGACAACCCCTTGACCATTGTTAGATCGGGGCAGGTATCTCTACGCTGTTACCCGTTCTGTTTGGTGAGTCAGGTTCTGTCAGCAGAATGAATTGATGGAAGCGTTATGGCTTAGGCTAGACAGTGACCTTTTGGAGTTTCTGTTTGGTAACCCCATGCTGGGTGGGATGCATTGAAATCCCCCAGAATAATTAATTTCTTGGCTTGTTTGCTGGCATCCAAAAAAAAAATACATGTTCGAAGTCATCCAGTCGCAATTTAGGTGCACTGTAGATGCTAAGTAAAAACAAGCTGGTTTAATTTAGATTCCTGGGTACAATTTCTAAGATCACATGCGAAATATGGGAGCTGTGAAGCGTTTGCTCGATCACTGTGATTTGTTTGGACACAAGTATGGCAGCTAGTGGTGGTATGGCAGCTAGCTGTGTACGCGTTGTATCCAGTGAGGGTGGGAGTGCAGTGTACGTCTTGTAGTGCTATCACGTCTGATGCTGTGTGGCTAGGAACTGTGTGATGGCGCCCCTCTTCCTTGGGTACCCTCTACAATTCCACAGCCACACTCAGAAGGGTGTAGCAGCAAGTCTCTTATGTTTGCTGGCCATGGTTAGTTGATAACCCATCGCTGCTGAGGGCAGGTGTTGTTGTACGAGCCGGACGGGTAGAAAGGTGTGACCTTCATGGTCCTCGAGGGGCGTTTAAGTGTCATGTGGGAGGGAGTCGTTTTGCTGGCTGAAGGTTGCACTGATGAATTGCTTCATGTCAGTCATGCCTTGTATGACCTTTTGTAGCATGTGGTTGACATCAGCCATAATCTCTTCTTTCATTTTTTGCATCACTGCTCTCAGGACCCCCCCCCCCCCAGTCACGATTTCTTCTATCATTTCGCACACATCTTGTTTGGTGCAGGAATTATGAGGGGGTTTCTCAAGTGCGGGTGTGGGTTCCTGGGTGAGTGGAATTGTTTGTGCGGGAGGTAGTTTGTTTTGCATTTGTGGTGCAGACGGAGGTGAACGAAGGGAGGAGAAAGGAGGGGGAAACTGCGCTGACCAACTCGCTATTGTCACCTTCCTGGTAAGCTGGTTGGGCGTTTTCGTCCATGCGGCCCTAGGCTCTTTTCGTAGCGGTTTCTGCTGCGTCCAGCTGCGGCTCCCAGATCGGCTCCGACCATGTGGTTGCTTCTGGTACTTGGACGACCTGCAGCCCCTGGACCTACTGTGAGTTTGGGACTGGCTGTATTCCCTCGGGTAACAACTAACATAGTGAAAGCACTGAACAAATATTTAACACTTTAACTAAAGTCCATAGCAGTGGGAAAAAGGCAAAGAATGGACAATAAATTTAGAAAACTCATTTACAGTTTCTAACGTCGACCAAAATAAATCAGGTAAGTGTGACTAACAGATGCCGAGCAGAAGTCAGTTCACACTGTGTTACATATTTAGCCGGACGAATGTAGGACAAATTCAACCTTTTTTTTGCATTTCCTCTTAAACAATACAAGTAGCATCCTGGCGTTCTCTAAAACACACATGTAAGCTGCCTTACAATCAAAAAGGAATACCACGCAAAGCCATAGAGAGTTTACACAGTTGCATAAATTCACGATATTTTATTTTTATTTACAAAGACCTTACAGGCCCCCGTAAGAGCATGGTGTAAGAAGGGCATAAACATTAACAGAACTATAAGAGCTAGTAGACATATTGTGTAGCAAGTGGCACTTATACATTTCTAATACAATGAATGCAGACACAAGAGATACAGTATACTTTCAAGATGTAACTGATGCACAGTACAAACCAGAATGCAACAGTGAAAAGCATAAAGTCGGTGAACAGATTAAAAGGGCGCAATTGAAAGATGACTGCTGACACGGTTGCGGAAAGAATCATGGTTTGTTAAGGAAGCGATATTATCGAGCAAATCGTTCCACAGAGAAATGGCACGTGGAAGCGCAGAGCTGTTGAAGGCTAAAGTGTGACCGAAAATGCGCGAGTAACTGAAATTGTTATGGAGGAGTTTCGACATGCGCAAAGGCCTTTCGAGAGGTAGTGGAGACAGCCTATTACCATAAACATACTTGTGAAACAAACAAAGTGCAATGCTTCGACGAGTCTCAAGTGAAATGATGTCATGATTCTGTTTAATCTCAGTTACACTACAAGAATGGTTATAATCACAAGAAATAAAACGTGCTGCTCTGTTCTGTACGGCTTCTAGCATATTGATTAGATATTTTTGATGAGGCGACCACACAGGGCTTGCAAATTCTAGTTGAGGCCGGACAAATGTTGCATATGCAAGCTTCCGGATGCTAGTTGGGGCGCTTTTTAAGTTTCTTCGTAAATACCCCAAAGTTTGTGAGGCTTTGACGCAAATGGCAGTGACGTGAGATGCCCAGGACAGGTTAGGAGCAAGGTGAACTCCGAGATATTTATATGAAGATGCTTCCGAGACCTGAGAGTGGTTTAGATAGTAGGTGAACTTCGAATTAACATGCTTACGGCTAAAGGAGATAAGCTAACATTTAGATTCGTTAAGATGCATTTGCGAGGTACGACACCAATCAGAAACAGTTTTGAGGTCATTTTGAAGTGCAATGTGGTCGTCGACAGAGTTAATGATAGGGTAAATTATGCAATCATCAGCAAAAAGACAGATGGAAGAAGATATGTTGGTAGGCAGGTCATTGATGTATATTAAAAATAGAAAGGGTCCTAAAACACTGCCTTGTGGAACACCGGAAGTGACATAGCAAGGGGGTGAATACGAATTGTTAACAACTGTGAACTGCTTTGCGAAGTGACAAAACATTCTATAGCCAAGAAAGAGTTAGCGAATCTAGCCGGAGTGAAGATAATTTCGAGATTAGACGACAATGAGTGACACGGTCGAAGGCTTTTGAGTAATCAAGGAAAATACAATCGAATTGTTTGTTATTCATGCTAAAATGTAGGTCGGTTCTAAGTTCAAATAGCTATGAATCGCATGAAAACCCTTTCCTCAAGCCACGTTGGTTAGTAAAAGAGAAATTGTTGGACTCGAGGTGGCTATAGACATGACAGGCGATGAAGTGCTCAAGTAATTTACAAGAAATGCAAGTTAAGGAGATAGAACGGTAGTTAGCAGGCGAATTTCTATCTCTCGCCTTAAATACAGGCACTATCTTAGCAATTTTCCAGTCAGAAGGAAGGCGATCGGATGATAATGATTGTCGGAATATATGAAATAATACTTGGCTGGAAACAGAGACAAGTGTTTTTTAGTATTTTGGAGCTAACGTTATCAATACAGGCAGATGTAGATAATTTAAGGTTCATAATTAAACGAGAAATACCTTCGACAGTAATGGTAATAGGTTCCACGTAAGGGTAGTCGGGATCAGGGATAAGGGGTACAGTGGACTGATCCTCCGTAGTAAACACAGATGAAAAAAAGTTAAAAGCGACAGGGCACTCGTGGTCAGCTAAAGGTACATTGTTGGCTCCGTGCAGGGAAATGCGAGTTGAGCCATTGTCCGCTGAAAATTGTTTTCCAAAACCTTTTTAGGTCCGACTTCAGGAGTGAGGGTAGATCATGGTTGTAGTATTTATCTTTGGCAGTGGAGATAGCAGAGCAGTAGGTTTTTAAAAAGTTTTTGTACTCAACCCAAGCTGTTGGGTTTTGCTTGACTTTCTGGTATAAGAGTTTTTTCCTATCTCTTAACCTACAAAGGATCTTGTTAAACCATTGGTAAGTCTTGCTTTTAGATATGGTAATTAATGGGACATACTTGTCAACTAGCGAAGATATTTTGTCTTTGAAAAGAGTCCAATTTTCATCAACGGGATGTACAGAAAAAGAGGGCATAAATTCTTGGTGGAAGAACATTTCAAGATCGGAATTCATATCTTTATAGTTGCCTTTATTGTAATCTCTTATTTTCTTGGATGTAAAGCTGACATTATCAACTGGTATGTGAAGAGGTATTTGTAGTAATTTATGATCACTGAATCCATCGAGGGTGAGAATTTGTTCGACTGAATCAGGAGCAGAGGTAAGAACCAAGTTTAACAAATTTTTACCACGAGTGAGTTCTTTATTGACCTGAAATAAATTAAAATCTAAAGCTAATTATTGAAATCCATAGATTTACGACAGGAAGAAAACAAGGAAGACCAATCAATTAGAGGATAATTAAAATCTCCAAAAATGTACATGTATTTCAGAAGGAAATAGTTCTATAGCTGTGGCTATACTATTGCTAAGTTCATTAACAAAGGATGGGTGAAAGTCAGGTGGTCGATAACACACACCTATAAGTACCTTAGTCGATGAGGATGAGCATGCACACCAAACAATTTCAAGATCGGATTTCGAATCGATAAGAAAAGAAGAAAACTTTTTTCATACCTAGCAGGTCGCCTCCTCCCCTTTTAGTTCTATGATCATGTCGGTAAACATTGTAAGAGTTGTTATCAGGAAACATTTCTGTATCAATTTCGGGGATAAGCCAAGTTTTTGTTAGGACAACAATATCAGAGTTACTATCATCAAGGAAATAACAAAGTTGGTCGCGTTTCGGAAGCAAGCTTCTAATGTTTGTAAATGAAACAGATAAAGAAAGAGGTGACTGAGACTGCCTGGTGTAAGTTTGACAGGAGTTGTGAGTAGTGCGTGAAGTCGGCCTACGGTTCAGCTATCTTGGTGATTTCATAACAGCATCTGACGCAGGATCATACACATAATAGGTGCCGCCCACGCGCAGTCTATCAACATTAAGCTTGAAAGGTACATTTAAAGCTTTGCCGTACTCACGCAACTTTTTCCTGGCGATACGCGTCTGGAGTGAAAAGTCCTCCCGAACAGCATAGTCAGTGTCCTTAAATTTTTTACCTAAACTGATAACCTCATCTTTGTCTTTGAAGTGCATCAACTTTACAATGATACGCCTAATTTTATCTGGCTGATGTCGTCCAATGCGGTGCACACATTCTATCAGGGATGAAACAATGGTAATACCCAGATGTTCAGAACACAAATCGATCACATTTTTCTCGAAAGTTGACCCTGTCTCTGCAGGGTCATCAGGGATGCCAAAAAAAAGTAATTGGATCGGCGTTGCCTGTTTTCTGCGTCGTCGCAGCACGATTCAATTTTTTTAGCTGTAGTTCAACGTCAACTGATGCCCTCCACTGATTCATAACCTGAAGCTCGCTGCGAATGTCTACTTGTCCAGATTCAATTCTCCGGATGGTTGCTAATACAGTAGCCAAAACAGCATCATTATCGGGGCCAGGGTTGGACTCAATATCACTGGAAAGCATCAATGACAAGTGTCTGAGACAAGAGCAAACATAGTTTTTTCTACTTGCTAGCATGTCTAACAAGTCGCAGGGGCACGACACCACAAACAGGCAGCGATTCGAAGTTTTTAGGCAAAAACAGCGTTTGAGGTAACTCACCTGAAAGAACAATAATCGTGAATGCTCCATTCTAGTCGCGGTGTCGTATCGTGCCCCAGCACGCAGTCGGTGGGCAGCAGCTTATATCGGGTGCCCTCATTACAGATAGCGATGCCGGTCCCGCTATCACGTAGATGTTGCCAGCCGGTTAGCTGCTCCGGGTCTAAAATTGGCGGTGGCATCCAGAGATGGGGAGGCGCTGCCCCATCACTGGCCCGCCGGAAAGCATGTTCATGACGGGCGCAGGAACAGCAACACCTAGCAGCATGACAGCCTGAAAGAACACCAATGGTGAATGCTCCATTCTAGTTGCGGTGTCGGGCCCCGACAGTGTCAGTGGGCAATATGCAATATTGCCTATTGATAGCCGAGAACAGTGAACCAAACTCCAATTGTCCCTCTGACTGACTTTATTTGTTGTCACTGTCTCTGCTTGCCGTGGAGAATTTACACGAAGCCTCAATCGCACTGAAGAAGTGCCAGCAGTCACTGATGGTACAGTATAAACTAAAATACACGTATCAGACAGCCTAACCAATCTGTTACTGTGCCTGAACACAGTTCATACCTTGGGCACAAGCAGTTGGCTCCACAACAATGCAGCGATGGTGACGCTGTCTAGGCAATGCGTATTGACTGCATGTAGTGATACTCTAGAAGCATGCCTACTGTGATGCCCTAAGAAGTGATAGGAAACAACTCTCAAGAGCCCAGCAACCCTGCGATAATGTCAAAACTAAAACCATCGATGATACCTGCCAAATAACAGCTAATGTGTCCTGATTTCTACTGATTTACTATTTGCTAATTTTTCAGTTTTACTACTATGCCATTTTAATCACTTTTGGTAGCTAAAGCGCAGGTACACCTCAGAATTAAAAAGAAAACATGACAAAATGCAGTCTGCAGTATTAAAATAGTTAATGCATGGAAGAAAGTGCCAAGAACTGCAGGCTGCATGGACATTTTTTTGTGCTGTGCACCCTGGAACACACAGCACAGTCCTTGCGTCACTTCACGTAATCTAAAAAACCTCAGATGAAACCATAGGGAATCAAATGAAGTTGACAAGACTGCAAGTGGAACCGTGATGCAACCGTGGATCAGCTAAAGCAACGTACAGTCACAGACATGGGAAAGAGTGCGATCAAACGGTGTGAACTCGGCAAACTGAAGGCTGGGGATTTAGTGAGAATATGAGATCACCGTGGCAAACCACATGACTGTTTCCAAGGCAGCAGTCTGTGCACTCTACCAGATTGACGCAAGAGGCACAGCACAGTCTGCTATCGGCCTTAGCAGCACGCGCTGTCATACCGAGTGTTTCTACGTAGACTAGTAATATTTAAAAATAGCCGTTTTTAAATAAAAGAATGGTTCCTTCAGAGACAATGCCATCAGTGGTGGCGACCACAGCGTGACGGGTGATATGTGGTAAATATTCGCTAATTAACAAAAAGTTCATTAATTTACTTTTAGTTTCAGCAGGCTCATTGTAACTGGGAAATTGGAGCAAGCTCTTCATACAAGTCATATCATTTCCTGGATCTGTAAAAATGCGATTACCCACAGAACCGTGGCAGGGCGAATTTCGGCTATCAGAGCACGCAGTACTAAAACTGGGAGGCCGCAGCGAGCGGAAAGCCGTGCCCTTCGAAGCGACATTCTGCTTATGTCACACAGCAGTGGGCAGCAGTGGGAGCTGCGGCTCCGTACTCCTTGCTGTCGCAGCTAGCTGGCTTCCCGCTGCTGGTAGACGTAACAGAACGACACCTCAAGGGGCACGGCTTTGCACTTGCTGGAGCCTCCCAGTTTCGGTTTTGGAAAGCAGTCCTGCTTTCAAATGTTCCCATATGTGTGTATTTTTGCGCCAAGGTTTTTTTTAATCGCTTCCCCAAAAGCACGTCCTCCGGTCAAAGTTGACAAAAAGCTCTGGCAATCAAGAATGCTGACCTGACGAAAATCTCGAAAGAGGAATCCGTAAAAATACATGCTGCGCTAATAAATGCTTCTAGCAATTTTAGCAATTATACCTCTTTTTCGTTCTGTATCTAGTGCATTGCAACATTTTCTTTCCCACCAATAGATGTAATAAAGTAACACACTAATAGACCTATTCGAGTATTACACCAATATGCCTATTAGACGAATAGACTAATATACTGTATTAGTGTCAACCTAATAGGCAGGCTATTAGTTTTTGTATTGAAATCTTTGCTGAATACACTAATATACTGTATTAGTGTCAACCTAATAGGCAGGCTATTCGTTTTTGTATTGAAATTTTTGCTAAGGAACTGCAACAAAGGGTCAAAGAGGATGAAATCGGTATCTGGTACCACAACAGTTACGGAAACACCGCCAAGAAGTTGCCAAATGTGGAGTTCTACCGATTTCTGTGCAAGTGCATGGTAAGAAATTGACAGGAGGGAACACTGGATCAGGTCAGTACGAGGTAAACAACAGTAATTCGCTTTCATCGCGAGCACTCGGGTGCTGTTTTATAGCGATGTCTTTTCCAATGCTAATGACTTTTCGCGCTACGTACGGCAGTGGTCAGGGCTACGCACCGCCCGCGATATCAACGGGATCAGCTGGCCGCGTCAGTCGCTAAGAATCCAGCGGAAGGTATTGCTACAAAATAGCGGCCTGCTTTTGTTTCTTCAGATAAATTTTGCAACACAATCGCGCACCTTGCTTTTTCTTTTACGCCCGAGGAAAAGTTGTGGCAACCTGTGCGAGGCCGAACACGCATATGCAGCGCGCACTTCATCTTACTTCGATCGAAACAATGATAACACCACACTTGCCGCGGCACACTGGCTGCCAGTTGACGCACGCGGCGAAGGTTGAAGCGACATCAATTGTAGCACAGTCGTATGTGTTGGGGGCACGGCAAAGTTCTGACTGGTGTTGTATAAGTCTGTTGCCAGTCTTTGGGGTCAATGTTGCCAGACTGCCTGCCAAATTTGACGGGGAAAAACACCGTCAAATATAGCGTCCGCATTGACGCCGTTTCCGAGGCGCACAGAGTTGCCAACTGCAGGTAGTACCGTAATTTTGCTCCATAACCTGCGCGCTTTGTGGGGGCAAAGTTCTCCGGCGGCATGAAGCGAAACGGAGACGCGTCGCATAACACTCGGACAGCTTTCTTGCATGATGGGTGCTATGTATACGTGTGGAAGCTTTCGCTGAGCGAAACCGAGACACGTCGCCTAACACTCGGACCGCTTTCTTGCGCGATTGGTGCTACGCATACGTGTCGAAGCTTTCGCTGAGCGAAACCGAGACGCGTCGCATAACACTCAGACCGCTTTCTTGCGCGATGGGTGCTACAAATACGTGTTGAAGCTTTTGCTGGATCTGAAACTAAGCACAATCCTTGGGGCGCTCCCTCGCGCTGGCTGCAACGGGACGACGCGAAACCGAGACGCGTCGCATAACACTCGGGCCGCTTTCTTGCGCGATTGGTGCTATGTATACGTGTTGAAGCTTTCGCCGGATCTGGAACTGAGACGCGTCGCACAATCCTTGGGGCGCTCTGTCGCGCTGCGCATGCTGGCTGCGACGGGACGACTCGAAACCGAGATGCGTCGCATAACACTCGGGCAGCTTTCTTGTGCGATGGGTGCTACGTATACATGTTGAAGCTTTCGCTGAGCAAAACTGAGACGCGTCGCATAACACTCGGACCGCTTTCTTGCGCGATGGGTGCTACGTATACGTGTTGAAGCTTTCGGTGAGCAAAACCGAGACGCGTCGCATAACACTCGGACCGCTTTCTTGCGCGATGGGTGCTACGTATACGTGTTGAAGCTTTTGCTGAGCGAAACCGATACGCGTCGCATAACACTCGGACCGCTTTCTTGCGCGATGGGTGCTAAGTATACGTGTTGAAGCTTTCGCTGAGCGAAACTGAGACGCATTGCATAACACTCAGACCGCTTTCTTGCACGATGGGTGCTACGTATACGTGTTGAAGCTTGCGCTGAGCGAAACCGAGATGCGTCGCATAACACTCAGGCCGCTTTCTTGCGCTGTGGAAGATGGCTGCAATGGGACAAGAGTTTGCTGTGCCTTTCTTTGCGTAGAGAATCTCCCGGGTTTTCGCTGGCCACATGGTCAGGCTTTTCTGAAATGCGTCGCAAAACCTCGGGGGCTTTTTTCTCTCGATACGAGCGCGGTTCTGGGTGCAATTGTGTTGCGCATAAATTTTTCTTTCAGTGCTTTCAGTCGTCACAGCTGCATAAATTTCTTAAATATGCAGTGACTGCGCTTGGGTGCTGCACTGAACACTGCAGTGCAACCGAGGTATTTCTTGACTGGAGAGGGTCATGGCAGGAGCAGCGTGAAATTTACGAACTCTGCCGATGCATCATTGGAGTGGCTCTGAAAAGAGCCTTTTCGGAAAAAAAAATTTAGAAAGCGGTGGATGTTCGACGGCAAGGGCTGTCAGGCAGTTGCTCGAGGTCGTCTTAGATGGGGTACCGGCGGGCGATTGCCTCCATCAGCCAAAGGAAGCAGTCTGTGATCCCCGGTCACCCGTTGAGCGACATCCACTACATCCAGGCAAGGTGCGAGCGCAGCAGGGCCGGCGAGGTTCCGCTGCCGTTCCGAACGAGTCGGCGCTTTGCCTTCTGCCACTCGCTCTCTATGCGTTGGGTGTTGGCCCCTGTTACAGGGTCCACAAAGTTGGCGCTGTGGTTGACGGTGTGCCAGTCCAGGTTCAGTGTCGCTCCACTGGCGTCCACAAGGCTGGGTATGCATTGATATGCAGCCCATTCGTCGCTGTAAACTATGGTGCCTCGGAGGACATTTTTGGCGATAAGGGGGCCCGAGGGTAGCCGCGTCTCTCTTGTCTACCTCGAACAGCCTCAGCTCCTTCGTTTGCACGCATATCATGCCAAAAATCCAAGGGCCTCGGTCCGATACACCGCCGTAGTTATTTTGGCGCCTGGGAGGAACGTTGTCACCAGCAAGGAGGCGACCTCGGTTCAATTTGCATTTGCCTCTCATTAGAAACTCATCGATCTGAACCACCTGGCCTACACCTCCCATCGGTGGCTGTTCTAGAAGCTCTGCCAGCGCCACCTCCCTAATATAATTTCGCCAGTCGGTGCGGGTGCTATTGCTCATTTTGAAAACCTTCTGCACCAGCTTTTTCGTGCTTCTGGACGAGAGCCCATTCGCCAAGGCGTACGTCAGCCAGATTATCTCTCTTCTTGAGAGTTTCACGTTCGGACGCCCTAGTACGTCGGTGCAGGCAAAAAATGAGCCCCGCCCTTGCTGCCCGTGCAGCGCATCGGTACCTCGCAGCTGAGAAATCTGCTTTCTACAGCGATTGCACTTATAGCTTGGTCTGATACCTTTTACGCAGGTGGTGGTATGTAACGACTTCTCCCTCGCATCCTGACTTGCTGGGATTGAACCCAAGATATTTGCAGACACCCCAGTAGTCAGACATTCGGTGGACGGCCTTGACGGGTTCCGGTACTCTGAGGTCGAACTGTCGGCGTCGGCACCAGCCCGACACCACGCAGAAAGGCCTCTTTCACGGCAGGGTCTCTGAGGATGTCCGCAATCTCCAGCACACTGGGGTCCATGCGTGGCGTTGCCATGGCGAAATCTACTGATAAGTGGAAATTGTTGCGCTATTCTATTGACGCAACCATACTATATAAGGGAAGGTCGACTGAGCCCGGGTCACGTGGACGATAACACCATGTGACACATGCCCCGTCTCCATGTAACAGCTGCATTCGATGTCTTTATTTGGTGGCGCTCCATAGTTGTCATGCGCCTCAACCTAGCGGGCGCTTTCGATATCTCCTTATTTGGTGCCGTTTCATCCGAGTCGCCTCCTCAGCCTCCACGCAGCGGCTGCATTCGATGTCCTTATTTGGTGGCGCTCCATAGTCGTCACGCGCCTCAACGTAGCGGGCCCTTTTGATATCTCCTTATTTGGTGCCGTTTCATCCGAGTCGCCCTTCCTCGCATCCACATATGGGTTTGTGTAAATAGCGCAACAATTTCCACTTATCAGTAGATTTCGCCATGGCAACGCCACGCATGGACCCCAGTGTGCTGGAGATTGCGGACATCCTCAGAGGCCCTGCCGCGGAAGAGGCCTTTCTGCGTGGAGTCGGGCTGGTGCCGACGCCGACAGTTCGACCTCAGAGTACCGGATCCCGTCAAGGCCATCCACCGATGTCTGATTACGGGGGCGTCTGCAAAGATCTTGGGTTCAATCCCAGCAAGCCAGTATGCGAGGGAGAAGTCATCACATACCACCGCCGGTGCGTAATAGGTATCAGACCAAGCTTTAAGTGCAATCGCTGTAGAAAGCAGGTTTCTCAGCTGCGAGGTACCGATGCGCTGCACGGGCAGCAAGGGCGGGGCTCATTTTTTGCCTGCACCGACGTACTAGGGCGTCCGAACGTGAAACTCTCAAGAAGAGAGATAATCTGGCTGACGTACGCCTTGGCGAATGGGCTCTCGTCCAGGAGCACGAAAAAGCTGGTGCAGAATGTTTTCAAAATGAGCAATAGCACCCGCACCGACTGGCGAAATTATATTAGGGAGGTGGCGCTGGCAGAGCTTCTAGAACAGCCGCCAATGGGAGGTGTAGGCCAGGTGGTTCAGATCGATGAGTGCCTAATGAGAGGCAAACGCAAATCGAACCGAGGTCGCCTCCTTGCTGGTGACAACGTTCCTTCCAGGCGCCAAAATAACTACGGCGGTGTATCGAACCGAGGCCCTTGGATTTTTGGCATGATATGCGTGCAAACAAAGGAGCTGAGGCTGTTCGAGGTAGACAAGAGAGACGCGGCTACCCTCGGCCCCCTCATCGCCAAAAATGTCCTCCGAGGCACCACAGTTTACAGCGACGAATGGGCTGCGTATCAATGCATACCCAGCCTTGTGGACGCCAATGGAGCGCCACTGAATCTGGACTGGCACACCGTCAACCACAGCGTCAACTTTGTGGACCCTGTTGGACCCTGTAACAGGGGCCAACACCCAATGCATAGAGAGCGAGTGGCAGAAGGCAAAGCGCCGACTCGTTCGGAATGGCAGCGGAACGTCGCCGGCCCTGCTGCGCTCGCACCTTGCCTGGATGTGGTGGATGTCGCTCAATGGGCGACCGGGGATCACAGACTGCTGCCTTCGGCTGATGGAGGCAATCGCCCGCCGGTACCACCTCTAAGACAACCTCGAGCAACTGCCTGACAGCCCTTGCCGTCGAATATCCACCGCTTTCTCAATTTTTTTTTTTTTTTTTTTACCGAAAAGGCTCTTTTCAGAGCCACTCCAATGATGCATCGGCAGAGTTCATAAATTTCACGCTGCTCCTGCCGTGACCCTCTCCAGTCGAGAAATACCTCGGTTGCACTGCAGTGTTCAGTGCAGCACCCAAGCGCAATCACTGCATATTTAAGAAATTTATGCAGCTGTGACGACTGAAAGCACTGAAAGAAAAATTTATGCGCGACGCAATTGCACCCAGAACCGCGCTAGCTCGTATCGAGAGAAAAAAGCCCCCGAGGTTTTGCGACGCGTTTCAGAAAAGCCTGACCATGCGGCCAGCGAAAACCCAGGAGATTCTCTACGCAAAGAAAGGCACAGCAAACTCTTGTCCCATTGCAGCCATCGTCCGCAGCGCAAGAAAGCGGCCCGAGTGTTATGCGACGCGTCTCGGTTTCGCTCAACGAAAGCTTCAACACGTATACGTAGCACCCATCACGCAAGAAAGCGGTCCGAGTGTTATGCGACGTACGCGTCTCAGTTTCGCTCAGCAAAAGCTTCAACACGTATACTTAGCACCCATCGCGCAAGAAAGCGGTCCGAGTGTTATGCAACGCGTATCGGCTTTGCTCAGCGAAAGCTTCAACACGTATACTTAGCACCCATCGCGCAAGAAAGCGGTCCGAGTGTTATGCGACGCGTCTCGGTTTCGCTCAGCGAAAGCTTCAACACGTATACGTAGCACCCATCACGCAAGAAAGCGGTCCGAGTGTTATGCGACGCGTCTCGGTTTCGCTTCGTGCCGCCGGAGAACTCGGCCAGCACAAAGCGCGCGGGTTATGGAGCAAAATTACGGTACTACCTAGAGTTGGCAACTCTGTTCGCCTCAAAAACGGCGTCAATGCGGACGCTATATTTGACGGTGTTTTTCCCCGTCAAATTTGGCAGGCAGTCTGGCAACATTGACCCCAAAGACTGGCAACAGACTTATACAACACCAGTCAGAACTTTGCCGGGGCCACTTCGGTGTCTCCCACGATGTACTCCATGCACTCACGTAATCGAGCTGCAGCGTCGCCAAACGCTGTGTCGAAGACACCGATCACGAAACGACGCCGTACGGTGGCAATCCATTTTCGCTGCTTTTCATGCGCGTTGGGAGCTGCGGCGGATAGCGTTCACATCACCGAGGCAGCTGTCAACTCATCAACGGCACCAACACGAAAAAATATTAACGAATACAAGAGTGACGTTTCTACCTGCGGTGAGCGCGTACACACACAACATAATCCCTAAAACGTCCGATCCTCGGAGGCAATCGAACGATGAAGAGAGATTGCCGCCGATTGTGCACAATTGAAAACAGGGACACACGCTCACCTGTTGTCTTTAAGGACCCAGAAGAACCTTGCCGGACCTGTTTTTGTAGTATTCGTGCACCACAGCACGGTGCACGAACGGTGCCAGTCGTGAAACATCGCGGTGCGCAAGCACACAGCGAGCGAGGACCACGAAACGGACCACGCCGGTCAACGCCCGCTTCCCGATAACAGCAGAAAACGAAACTTCAGGGTGCAGGCTGGCGCAGCGCCGACACGGCGCCGGGCACGAACGGAGAGAGAGTGAACCGTCGAAGGTGTCGGCACAGAACACCCATACAAACTACGTGAGAGAGGAAGGGGGGAGGAAGGGAGGAGCGGAGTTACGAGAAGGGGCAGGAGAGAAGCCATAGCCTCCAAGATTTGCGCGCGCACGGCCGGCGCATGCAAATCTCGTAGGCCATGGGGAAGCGGATTTATTTTACCGCGCACTTGATGGATGGTACCTCTGCCACCACAGTATTCTAGAACACTGTAACCGAATCGGCGGAGTTGCCGAGCCCGGCTGTTGCTCTCAGCGGTAGCCGAAAAAAATTCAGAAGCGTAGACAGAGAGTGTCTAAGAAGGCAGCGAGACGACCTAGAGCATTGCGAGATAGGGAAGTTGTCTCCGAAGAGTGGCGCTAAAATTATTTGCGCGTAATGCCGGAGTAACCGAAGTGCTCCGCCTCTCGCGTAAGCGCCTAGGTGGTGTCTGAAATCGCGGGCATAATGAAAAGGAAAACAGAAAACGCCGACCAAAAATTAAAAGGTTTAAAAACTTCTAGACGTTTCGGCTTCCGCACGGGGTGTGCGCTCCGCGACTTCAGAGCTGCGTGTAAAAAGACCAGTGCGAGCCCATCAAGTCCAGCGCAGCTGCAGCGCACCAAGCCGTCGGTATCAAAACCACACTTCCGGTTTCGGTTTTAGACGCGCGCATTTTGAACGCTAGCTGGCTGTGCCGATCAGTGCAGCTTTTTCTTTTCTTTCTTTTTTTTTTTTTTTTTTTTTTGCTTCTACTGCTTGACCGCGCGCGGTCTTCGTGAAGAATCGTTTTATTAGCTAGTAAAAATATTGCGAACACTCTTTGTAAAGAATCCATCGAATCTCTGCCACATGCAATTTTATAAAGTAGACGCAAGACACCTTGTGAAATGAGGAAACGTTTATTTTGCTTTATATAAAAGCTCGTTCCGGGCTTTTTGTGCATGCATCCAACGTTGTCGCACCAGGGACGGAGCAGTGGATGGATGGATGGATGGATGAGGCTGAACCCTTTAAATCGGGCGGTGGTATACGCCACCTAGCCATGACTGATGAGTTTCCGTACGAAGCTCCACTGGACGGCATAAGGTGGAAGAAGTAATAGGAATACTGCGCGTAAAGGTGAAACGTGTGAAAGTGGTCAATTGGCGGCGTTATAAACAAAATTAATTCGCTTTTACATACATGGCGTAGAACATACCCGATTCATCTCAAACAATACCATAAAATATGAAGAAAACATATCATTTCCAAGCATTCCCCCATTCCCGGGCGACTGCGCATTTCCAAAACAACTTGGCCTGAGCCGACGCGATGGTACAGTCTACCGCGATTTGAAGGTTATCGCACGAGCATCGACCAAGAATAGCGCTAGGCGCTTTTTTCATTTCTTTTTCTTTGTTTACTGCAGGGAACAGGCATTGATGGCATTGCGCGCAACGTATCCTTCGGTATTATCAGGAATTCGACGCTCCGAATTGGACGCTTTTGTTATCATCCGCGAAGAGGCAACCAAGTAAACGCTTGATCGCAACGAATGGAAAGCTTAGAAAAAATCACAGCATATCCACGGGGTGAATGATGATGAGTGGGCGAAGCTCCGGAGGGAATCATCGGATGTCCCGCTTAAGGGGACGCTAGCACAAACGCGTTAGAAACGTGCAGTACTCTCTAGTAAGGGGGAGCGGCCACAGCGTCTTACGCAGCCATTTACACATGCCGGAACGTGCACCGCGTTTGCCGACGCCATCACATGACTGCTGAGAGAGTATACCCCCCGTATTCATAAACGCTCCTCGACTTGAACTTGACTTGCCACCGCCTTGGGCAGCGCGTTCGAAACGCGTTGAAGGTAAGGCGGAGAGGCCACAGCGTCTTACACCAGCTTCTTACACGGGCCGTAACGCGCTAGCACAAACGCGTTAGAAACGCGCTAGAAACGCGGCCTTTCGTTAATGTTGGGTATTTATTGCCATCGTGGTGCGTGTGTCTATGTGCGCTTCGTGGCGTAGTGGGCTAACGCTGCGCGCTCGGAAGCGAGGGGTCCCTGGTTCGATTCTGCGCTACGGACACAACCTCGGAATTTTTTTCTCAGACTGGTTACACACTACTACTACGACGACGGGGACGGAACGGGTGCCGCTATAAGGAGCTTCGCTCCTAATAGAGAGAAAGGGTGACGATTTCGTCGTTGGGGTGATGGTTGTAGCATGGAACAGCCAACGAGGGCGAGAAGAATGCGAAATCTTGATCCGCTGCTGTTGTGAAACGGGCCGCTAGGTCGGTGGGCGCTCGCACGATAACTGCGATAACCTACAAATCGCGCTAGACTGTACAGAGATGGCCGCAACAGAGGCTCCCAGCCAGACCATGCTAGACGCCCGCAGAATGCCCATAGCGAGAAACTGCACTGGCCGTGAGCTGCACATGCACATGAGACACATACGGATTACAAGAGTGGCCACTCCAGCCTAAAAGCGGCCGAGCTACGCAGCTTTATTCCGCCCGCTAGAGGGCAATACAACACTCCCTGTCTCCAAGGGAACGCGCGTACTAGTTATCTACTGTAGTAACTTTTCTAGTGCACTATGCGTCTACTTGTCTATGTCGCTGTAGACGTAGATCAGCCAGCCGTGAGCGGTGGATGATAAGATTAGTATATAGAATAAAGCATAACGCATCGCTACAAAATATCGGCCATGGTGTGATCAGGCAAGGCGACGCTACAAAAGATGTGCGATAACGTTTGCGTCGTCTTTGCTGGGTTCGTCTGCCCATAGCCTCCTATATTTTATTGCGATAGCAATTATATGGACACTTGAACCGGATTTCTGCCGTCGGCGTCGCCGTCGTCGCCATCGCCGTCGCCGTGAGGTTCCCTATAGATAAAATCTTCGCCGCGCGCCGTATGCCCGAGAGGAAGCGTGCGGGGACGCGCGCTATCACGGAGAGCGAACGCACTCAATCTCCCACGCGCAAGCAAAGAAGCAGGAAGCCAGCGCCGGAGGGAGCAAGGGGGGGGGGGGGGGGGGCACTTCTCTGCCAACAACCGCGCTCGTCGCTCGCTCGCACCGTCTCTTATCTCCACACGGCATTCGCCGCTCAGTTTCCGTTGAAGCGATAGACCGCACGTACATACCTTCGCCCGCAGCGGCGTATGCTTGCTGCCAGCGTTTTGACAGTCGTTGTCTGCTGTCATTCAGTGTGATCTCTTCGTGTTTGTGCGCGCTCACACCACGCTTGTTCATTCAGTTCGTAATAGTCGGGCCACATTTTCCAACGCACGCTACACACGCAATGCTGCCCGGATCGGCAGTGCAGCGCTACAGGTGTGTCCCTTCACACGCGCTGCCCACGGGAAGCGCTTCTCATCAACACCACCGTTTCACACGCGCCTTCTCGTGGTCGTCGAGTCTCTCTTCATGTCGGTCTACTTACGCCGCAGCACACCTGCTTACTTAATCAGCTCATGTTTACTACAATTCATATTGCTACCAAAGCCGCTCACCTTACTTCGTATGACATTGCTGTGTTGCTATCGCATTCATTGCTTCGCCCTTAGGGCGAAACTGTGACATTTTTTTAATGCCCGCGCATTGGAGCGGCGGAGGCCGTCCGCTACCCTCCCCCTTCCTCCTCGATTTACGCCTGCCTTCTCCGCAAGAGGCGCTCGCACCCCACACCCCATACGCACCCCATACGACAGGAATGCGAGCTCCGCCTCGCGTTCCTGCCGACGCGAGCGGCGTCGCTTGACGCGTTTCGATTTTGGACGCAAGAGGGTATAAATACGGGTCCACCGCTCGTGCTGCCAGAGTCCGACGAACGCCGTAGGCGCGCTTGCTGTTTTCGCTGTTGCCGAGTTCGCTTGCTTTAGGGGCATAAGTTCGCCCAATAAATTCTATTTTAAGTTCATCGTCGACGCAGTGTTACTTTTTTGTCTACCTGTGTGCCAGGCAGCTCACCGTCACCTACGTGACAATATTTCATGCTGGCATTACTTTCGACATACCGATTTGGTTTTCTATCCGCAGTGTGGAATCAGTTGGGGTGCCCTGCGCCCGACAAGATGCCGTACTGCTGCGTACCACGCTGCAAGTCTTCGAGCAAACAACGGCCGCCGGGCATATCGTTCCACGAGATACCAAGCGATCCGGAACTGCGAGCGAAATGGCTAAAGGTCATTTCTCGGGACGACTGGACACCGAATACGACGTCGTGTTACTCGACTGTATGCAACCGACACTTCAGTTCCTCCGACTTCAATGAGGACTGCAAAATTCGCAAACTCAAGAAAGACGCTGTTCCCAGCATTTTCGAAGAGTATCCTGCGTACCTGCAGCCTCCGAAAAATAGAGAGAGAAGCGACGCCTCTGTGAGAAAACGTGAGGCAGCTGCGCCAGTGAACACACCACCGCCGAAACGAAGAGCCGTTGAGAGCCAACTGGAGTCTCCTTCGCTTCCTCTCAATGACTTGCCGTCCGTCGACGTCGCCTCTCAAGAGTTATCACTGATGGATTGCTCCGCAACCGAACTGCCGCTACCTCTGGAAAACAGCGCAAGCGAGCGCTGCATCACTACGACCGTGCAGGTGGACAGAGCTGTGCAGGTGTCGTCATTATTCTCGGTTTCGGCAATGGACAAACGAAAGTGGAGACGTAAGGAGCGAGACTTGAACGCGCGAATTGAGCGACTCAAGAACACCGTCGACAAGTACAAACAGGAACTGCAAAAGCTCAAGGAAGAATGCTATGTGTCTGCATTCCTGCAAGTTGTGGAGAAAGCGAAAGAGAAAGACCTGGCTGCTTCAATATTAGTGGAACAAGTTCAGAATTTCGCGAAGAAGAAACCAACGTGGTCTGAAGTGACAGTGCGCCATGCTGTGGTTTTGCGTAACCTCTCGACTCGTGCATACGAACACGTAAGGAGCACAGGTATTCTTCGGCTTCCCTGCCGAAGTACCCTCGAGCGCTTTATGGGCTCATCACGTGGAGAAGTTGGCATGACCGAACTCGTGAATCAAAGGCTGTCTGCAGAACTCGCTTCTCATCCCTCGTTGCATGCGCGGGCATGCTCTTTAATTGTAGACGAAATGCGCGTCAAACAACGGCTACTGTATCACAAGCAATGAGATGCCTTCATCGGCGAAGTGGACTATGGTGTGAACTTCCCCAAAGAAACAACAAATGAGCCTGTGCTAGCTGGCCAACTCACTCTTGTGTTTCGTCCTTAACGGCCTTTCAGTTTCGTTCAAAATACCCGTTGCGTACTTTTTCGCGAGAAACTGCACTGGCCGTGAGCTGCACATGCTCATGAGACACGTTCTGAAGGAAGTTGAAGAAATAGGATTTTTCGTCGTGCGCATTGTCACAGACAACCACAAGATCAATGTCTTGGCTATGCAACTTCTGTGCAACGGAAGCCTCAAGCATTGCATTGACCACCCTGGCAAACCGAATCGAAGGCTCTTTCTCGCATTCGATCAGTGCCACCTGATCAAAAACGTGCGATCACAGTTTTTGTCCCGTCACATCGTAAAAGGCGGCGAAATATCAGCGAACCACTTGAAGAGCCTCTGCAGAATGCAGCAAGGCAGCCTTGTAAAGCCAGTACGATTTTTGACGAGAAAGCACGTATTCCCTACGGATATGGAAAAAATGAACGTGCAGAGAGCAGTGCAAGTTTTTCCTCCTCTCGTGACAGCTGCTGTGAAGCTCTTGCAAGAGCAGGCGGGCCACACGTGCGACGCAAGCTTCGCGGGTGTCGGACCGACGGTGCAATTTATGGACACCGCGCACCGCTGGTTCGTGCTCATGGACGTGAGTAATTGTACCCAGCACATACATCAGAAGAATGCTGACTACAAGCAGTTTGAATCTGCAGGCGGTGAACGACTAATCTGGCTGGAGACAAGCTTCCTCGACTACCTGGCCGATCTCAAAAGTCAGTGCCTGGCAAAGAACTTTCTAACCAAAGAGACTTATGAGGGTCTTGTGATCACAACTCGTTCGAACGTTGAGTGCATTAGATATCTTCTTGAAGAGATGTCTTTTCACTTCGTTTTGACGAGGAAAATGTCATCGGACCCAATCGAGTCGTTCTTTGGCTGGCTCAGGAAATCAGCAGGATCAAATGACCAAACGGACGTCCGCGCCGTGCTCACAGGCATTGAGAAAACCCTTAAGACCGGTATCGCATCGGCGTCGAATACAAGCAACATAATGGCAGCAGAAGAGAGTGATTACTTGTCAACGCTGCCGCAACAGAAAAACACAAGGGAGCAAACCAGCGAGGAATTCCCTGCAGGTGCACGTAGAGAGCTCATAGAGCGACTAAACCGAGATAAGCCTCTACTTCCCACTCCAGATGTGGCCGCATTGGCTATGGTTGGTGGCTACCTCGCTAGAGCCGTACGAGAATACTTCGAATGTGTGGAGTGCTTCGCGCTCTTAACAAAGCCAAACGCCTCGACACCATCGGACTCGCTCATTAAACACCAAGACCGCGGTGGACTTCTTTACCCGTCCGCACAACTTCTAGATGTTCTCTACGCACTACAGAAGTTCGTCGAAGTTCTTCTAGCAAGAAGAAGGCGTATACATCACCCTCTAAAGGAGGCTGTGAACAATGCTACCGAAATCCTCCGCGAGCACAAAGCTTTGATGTGTTCGAAGCCAGGGCACCAAGAGAATTTGCTCAAATTGTTGCTTACGAAGTTCTTTCGCGCAATATTCAGCAATTTCGCTCTGAAAGCGACAGACAAAGAAGAGGTCGCCAAAGTGTTCGCAATAAAGCCACTGCCACGAAAGACCCTGAAACTGTGAGCTTGATCTCACAGCTGGGGGCCTAAGTGAAAGGTCCAGTTTTCACAATGTCTCGTGTTGCTTGCTTTCAATGCACTGTGGGGATGGAAAGAAACGCGAACAGTGCGGCACCTACATTCTCTAATATTTCGCATTTCTTTTCGAGTGGTTGCAGCCTGCATGATAACTAGAAGCCACTAGAATAAAACTATTCTACCATCTTTTATTGCGATAGCAATTATATGGACACTTCAACCGGATTTCTGCCGTCGGCGTCGCCGTCGCCGTGAGGTTCCGTATAGATAAAATCTTCGCCGCGCGCCGTATGCCCCAGCGGAAGCGTGCGGGGACGCGCGCTATCACGGAGAGCGAACGCACTCAATCCCCCACGCGCAAGCAAGGAAGCGGAAAGCCAGCGCCGGAGGGAGCAGGGGGGGGGGGGCACTTCTCTGCCAACAACCGCGCTCGTCCGCACAGTCTCTTATCTCTCCCACGCGCAAGCAAGTAAGCGGGAAGCCAGCGCCGGAGGGAGCGGGGGGGGGGGGGGGGAGGGGGAGGCGCACTTCTACGCTGCCAACAACCGCGGTCGTCGTTCGTTCGACCGCACCGTCTCTTATCTCCACACGGCTCTGACCTTTATGCGCCCTCAGTTTCCGTTGAAGCGATAGACCGCACGTACCTGCGCGGGCGAAGGTACGTTGCGCTGCCAGCGTTTTGACAGTCGTTGGCTGCAGTCATTCAGTGTGATCTATTCATGTTTGTTTGTGCGCGCTCACACCACGCTTGTTCATTCAGTTCGTAATAGTCGGGCCACATTTTCCAACGCACGCTACACATGCAATGCTGCCCAGATCGGCAGTGCAGCACTACAGGTGTGTCCCTTCGCACGCGCTGCCCACGGGAAGCGCTTCTCATCAACACCACCGTTTCACACGCGCCTTCTCGTGGTCATCGAGTCTCTCTTCATGTCGGTCTACTTACGCCGCAGCACACCTGCTTACTTAATCAGCGCATGTTTACTACAATTCATATTGCTACCAAGGCCGCTCACCTTACTTCGTATGACATTGCTGTGTTGCTATCGCATTCATTGCTTCGCCCTTAGGGCGAAACTGTGACACTTTTTTTTATTTCCACCACGGTCACAGCAGGATGAAAACATCGCGCCGCACTGTTTGCCTTTCATCCCATCACCCCTGTACATCATGAACAAACACCAGTGCAACCTGCGCATTTATTTCACAGCTCTATCTCTAATACGAGCGCAAGTTTCTCTCCACAAGCACGCGCGCAACAAAGTAGTCGCGTCGTCTGCTCTGGGTATTAAAGTACCTATATAAGAAAAGTACCGCCATCCTTTGATAAACGCCGCTTCTCTCTCTCCTGTATCTCCGATTGGACGATGATAGCGCGCCGCTTTTCACTTCTTTATATTTTCTTTTTTTCCGCCTCAGAGCCATGTTGAAAGTCCTCTGCGCAGCCGCAGTCGCCGGCGGCGGCGCCGGCGCGCGCCCGGCCTGAAAGCTTCAACGTGGACTTCCTAGGTGCGCCACCGTCGACTTGGCGTTCGCAAGCAAAAAGTAAAGAAAAAAGCAAGCGCTTTAGGAGAGGAGGCGGCGGAGGAAAGAGTAGATGGCGGTACTTTTCTTATATAGAGGGATTTTACTGATGATGATGATGATTTATTGGCATCCCCTTTGAAACGGGGCGGCGACAAATAGTCACCTAGCCTGGTGATGGTGATGATGATTTATTGGCATCCCCTTTGAAACGGGGTGGCGACAAATAGTCACCTAGCCTGCTTGATTTAATCAGGTATACTACACATGTTCTTTATCTAGCATTTTTGTATACCTCTCATTATCTTTCTTTTTCAAAAATTTTGCTTGTACCGCTGCCTATGATTTTAAGAGATCAGGTCGTATCCATCTTTTCCCTGCTTTTTTTCTACCAGTACTCTAATCGTCTCTTGCTGATCTCTACGGCTGATCTGTTTATGTTTCCTTCCACTTTAAACCCAAGCGCTTCTGGGAGTTGCACGTTACCTACGGTTCTCGCTGGGTGGATCCCGTCGCATTCCATTAGGATCTGCTGAGTGGTCTCTGGATCTTTACTGCAGCATACACATGTCTCATCTAGTTCCGAATATTTGTTCCGATATGTTTTCGTCCTTAGGCAACCGGCTCGAGCCTCAAATAGCAAGGCACTGCCCTTTGTGTTATCGTACAGATTTTCCCTTCTAATTTCTTTCTTCTCATTCTTGTAAATCTCCATTGTCCTTTTCGTTTCCATTCTTTGCATCCAATTCACGGTCTCTATTTCTCTCACTTTCTTTCTGATGACCCCTGGTTGTCTATTTACAGTTTCGATTATCCTGTACTTGGTTGCCAACTTCCTTGACCTCTTCCTCCATTCTGTGTCCACGCTTTTCATGTAGAGATACTTGTGCACTTTAGCCGCCCATTTATTTTCATCCATGTTCCTGAGCCTTTCTTCAAAACTAATTTTGCTTTGTGCTTCTCTGACTTCAAAGAGGCCCAACCCATGTCTCCATGCACTGCCTCATTTGTCGTATTACCGTGTGCTCCCAAAGCCAACCGGCCTACTGATCTTTGGTTAACTTTCAAACCCGCCAATATATCCGATTTTAAGCATATAATGGCATTTGCGAATGTTAGCGCTGGCACCATTACTCCTTTCCAGATTCCACGCACCACCTCATACTGTGGCCCCACAGTGCTCTGTGTTTCATTAATGCTGCATTCCGCTTCCCCTTTATTTTCAGATTATCTTGGTGGTTGCTTGAGTAATTCTTTCCTTCGTTTATGTGTACGCCGAGGTACTTATATTGCTTCACTATGGGTATTACTTGCTGTTGAATTGACACCACGAAGTTACTCGTGTGGGTATGGGGCGGCAGCGCGGCGTGGTGGCGAGCGCATGAACTAGAAGGTACGGGCGGAGCGCCTTGCTCTGCTCGCCACTCGGCGGGCATGAAAAAATATAGGAGGCTATGGTCTGCCACAACGTCTGCTTGGCTGCTGCTTGGTAAGTAGGCCTTCATTACGTTCTTTTTCACCTTCATTACGTTGCAAATTGCTTATGTATTTGTCACAATTCAGCCGTATGTTGACATTTGTCCCTTGTGCTGTTCGGCGCAGAGAGCTTTTTTGTATTCTTCACTACGCGCATGATGTTCGTGGATTGCTTCACATTATGTAAGAAACAGCCATTTGGAATGCTCTGGAGCACGTTTGCGAGAAAATCGTTTCTTGGCGCGAGAAAGTGAGTCAGCACACGCCTGTACACGTAGTCTGAATTCCATGCACGTGTGTGCAATTGTGTGAAAGAACGCAGTTATGCTTAGGATCGTTATTCGTGGCGTGCGCAGATTGCGTGAAGCCTTTCTAACGAGCGCAATTAGAGAGAACTTGCCAATTGAGAAGAATTTTTGTAAGCTGTGGCTATGACGTATTCTGAATAAACACTCCTGCCTCAGTAGCGCACGCGTGGCACCGAATTGTGTTTTTTTTTCTTTTTTTTTTTGTGCGACAATTGCACGTGACGCTTATCGCGAAAGGGCGATCTGGGACGGTATTTTGTAGCGATGCCTTTAAAGTAATAATGCCTTTTGGCGCTTATCGCGCTTTTTGTAAGTGGTCAGAGCGACGGTCCGCTCGCGTTATCAACGTTGATATCGTGAGCGGACCGTCGCTCTGACCACTGACAAAGCGCGATAAGCGCGAGAAGGCATTATTACTTTAAAGACATCGCTACAAAATAGCGGCCCTGAAGTGCGTGGATGAAAATTTGTGCGAAGGCGGGAGCGAAGACATAACCAATACTTTTTTTTTTCAGGCCATGCCGTTCGTAGTCAAGTCCTACGGGAATTACTGCTGTGTTGCGTGGTGCAGTAACAACAGCAGGACAGGGAGAGAGCGTGGTTGGCTGACAACTGCAGTCAGCAGCCTTCATTCCTTGTTTGCTATGCAGCCCGAAACTACCACTTAATAAGAAAGGTTAGGCTTCAAAGGACCAGCGTTGTTATCCTCTTTAATGCTAATGCTGTCTTCTGCAGTTTTACTGTTCTGTGGGTTTTTTTTCATAATATCGCCTGTTTATTCCTTTTGTGAAATTTATTCTCAACATATGGTAGCTGTATTGGCATTTCTTGCCTTGTGCAGTGCACCCATCTTTTTGTGCTTGCGTTCATCGAACGTTGCGGAAAAAAAAAGTGTGCATGTGCTTACTGAGAATATGACTTGAAAATAAAATGTGTCGTCTCTTCCAACACTTGTCATGTTTATTTAAAATGTCTGCATAAACACGCAGTGGCATTGTGTGCTTGCTGCTCTGGCGGTACAGCTTACGCGAAGCTACTCGATGCATGCAAGCAACGCGTTAAAAAAATTTGAAATATAGCCTCCGGGACGAGCACTCGCACGGAACCAATCGTGGAGGTCGTTAACTTTTTCTAATCACCAGAAGACAGCCTTCGAGATTAGTTTTTCTGCGGTTCCAATCTCGGAGTCTCTGTAGATTCCACACACCCGCTAGGTGCGCTGCGAACCAAAATTGGCTTAGTTGTATGCAACAGTACTGAGAAGTGTGAAGGGCACATAACATGGGAGGTAGGGAGCCTGCAGTCGACGATAGATTATGCACTAATGTCACATAGGATGCACGATAGGCTAAATGTAATGAGCATAGATGAATATGGCTCCAGAAGTCTAGGTAGTGATCACAAACGTATTAAGGTGAGTTTGAGAAGGGAAATGAAAGTAGGTAGGAGGCAAGATAAACAACCAGGTGGGATATTTTACTCGGAAAAGCAGCTTGAAATAGCAACCCAGCAAATTGAGGAAGTAATTTCAGAGGATACAAAAACAGAATGGACATATGCAAATTTAACAGGACTATTTGAGCTAGAGCTTACTAAGGTACGAGTCAGGACAAAAGGGAACAGAAGACGTAAACCCAAGAGCTGGTGGGATGAGGAGGTTAAGAAGGCCATAGAGAAACGTCAGGAAGCATCCAGGGAACACAGATATTCAAAGCAGAGGGGTGAACCTGAAGCTGATGTAGGCAGAAAATGGAATAACTTCTTAAACTGTAGAAGGGAAGCATCCAATTTGATCAATCAGAAGATCAGAAGAAAGGGGAGCCAATGGTTGTCAGAAGTAAACAAAAAGGATAGAAAAGCAGCTAAGAAATTTTTGAAACATCTAAACTCCTTGAGTAATAAGACTAGCCTAGAGCAGAGGTTTATAGTTACAGCTCAAGGTGTTCGACTAGAGGGAGATGAGGCAATGGAACATATAAGAACAATGATGACAGAAAAATTTAAAGAACGAAACATAGCATGTGCTCAATCAGGTGAGGACGGACTAGTCAGTGCAGTGGCTCCACTGGCACAAAGCGAGTGGGAAAGGGCAGAGAAGAGGGTTCCTAGTAGCACGTCGACAGGTCCTGATGGCATCCCAATTATGTTGATAAAGACATTGGGCCCAAAATCTAAGAAAGCATTAAGAGAGGCAGTGAGCAAAATGATAATGGACGGTAAAGCCCACGACGGTGGAGACTGAGCAGGATGAGCATGATATATAAGGGAAAGGGGGACAAAGCCGACATAAACAACTACCATCCCATAACAGTGACGTCAGTGGTTTACAGGGTGGTGATGCAGATTATAAAGGACAGACTGCAGGCATGGGTGGAGAGCGAGGAGGTGCTGGGGGAACTACAAACTGGGTTCCGAAAACAAAGAAGGTTAGAAGATAATCTGTTCTCATTGACACAGTGTATTGAAATAGCAGAAAAGGAACACAGGCCCTTATGGCTTGCCTTTCTGGATATCAAGGGAGCCTATGACAGTGTAATCCAAAAGGATTTGTGGGACATACTGGGCACTCTAGAGGTGGAAGATGGAGTAAGAAATCTTTTAAAAGATATCTATAAAAGTAACAAGGTGCTTATAAAATGGGAAAACAAGGTATCTGGGCCTATAGAGATACAGCAGGGGCTTAGGCAGGGGTGCCCTCTGTCACCTCTGTTGTTCTGCTGTATGCTGTATTTACAAGGATTAGAGAAAAAATTAGAGAGGAGCGGACTTGGCTTCAACCTTTCCTATTTCAAGCAAGGAGAATGGATTAAACAGTCATTACCAGGACTGATGTATGCGGATGACATTGTACTTATGGCTGACAGCAAGGAAGACTTGCAGAGATTAATGGACATCTGTGGTAAAGAGGGAGATAGCTTAGGTTTGAAGTTTAGTAAACAAAAATCGGCAGTCATGATTTTTAATGATAATCAGGGCAGCGAGCATAGAATACAGGAGGTATATATGCTGGAGGTAGTGGATAAGTACAAATATCTTGGAGTGTGGATAAACAATGAGGCTTAGTACCTAACGGAACATGAAAAAATATGTAACAGCTAAACGTAGCAGGAATGCAACTGTGATAAAAAATAGGGCACTGTGGAATTACAATAGGCACGAAGTGGTGAGAGGGATTTGGAAAGGGGTGATGGTCCCTAGTTTGACTTTCGGCAATCCGGTCCTGTGCATGCGATCAGAGGTCCGAGCAAGGTTGGAAATTAAGCAGCGAGGGGTAGGTAGGCTTGCTTTGGAAGCACACGGAAATACACCAAATCAGGGGGTACTGAGTGACATGGGATGGACATCATTTGAAGGGCAGGGAAGCCAGCAGCAAGATAGAATTTGAGGAGCGATTGGAAGAAATGGCGGAAAAACGGTCGGCAAGGAGAGTTTTCAGTTATTTGTACATGAGGAATGTTGACACAAAATGTTGGAAGCGGACCAGAAAATTGTCAATCAAATATTTGGACTGCAGGAGGGGTGCAAACCAGGTAACAGTGGTTAATAAAAAGGTTAAAGAAACAGAGATGGGTTTGTGGAAAACGGGGATGCAGACGAAATCAGCACTGGGAACATACAGAACTTTCAAGCAAGAAATTGCCAAAGAAAATATCTATGATAATTCTAGGGGAAGCTCTTTGCTGTTTGAAGCCAGAACGGGAGTATTGCGGACTAAGATGTACCGAGCCAAGTACCAAGGTATAGACTCGTTGTGCGGTGCGTGTGGAGAAGAGGAAACGGCTGAACAGCTCATACTTTTCTGTAAAGGGCTTAACCCTACAGGGCAAAGCAACGGGGCTGATTTTTTCAAGGCATTGGGGTTGAGGAACCGTGGAGGCAAAATAGACTTTAAGCGGGTAGAAATAACCAAATGGAGGTTATCTGATAGGTGGCTAAAATCAAAGCAGGGCTGAAATTTCACCCTCCACAAATTACAAAAGATGTTAATAGTCACGGCTAGGTGGCGTATGCCACCGCCCGACTTAAAGGGTTAAGCCTCATCCATCGAACCATCCATCCATCAAGGAGGTCGCGGCCGCTGTAGCACGTGTAGGTTGATGTCAGTGAGGTTGCGTACGCAGATTCTGCTTCTTTTACCACGCTTCCGAAACGTTAGACTTCTTTTGCGCTATTGCAAAATGCCGCAAAATCTATTTTAATATCCTCTTCCGATTTCTACCATCTTTGTTTACCGTGGAATAATAATCGGTGTTCTTCAAGGCAACTGGAAGTTTCCTTTACAGAATTGAGATGCCGTATACCACCTCTAAATTTTTACTTACACAGGTCTGGTCTCGCTGTGTCCCCTCTATGTTCTTTTTTGCAATGGACCTGAATCCATTGAGCACTTCATTTTTCCTCTCGTGCCACCAATTTTTAAGAGTGAGAAAACCCTTAGAAATTTCATTTCGAAAACTTGGGCTATATAACTAACCTCGCCAACCATTCTCTGTTTTGGGGCGATTTCACTGGGACATACCCACAAGGATGCTTTTCTTGCAGTTTATAATTTGATTAGAGACACAAAAGAAGTACCTTGTCAAATTTCTAGAATTGTGATCGAATTATTCGTATTATTTCCTTTCTTTGTGTCAAAATTATTTTATCTTGAAATGCTTCGTGCTATTTTATTAATTGCTGCTATACAAATTTAGTTTTTGTTTAAATTACATTAAACAGTAGTTGAAACCGCCTGCTTCTTGGCCAATCCTCCGTATAATGGAGCCAACGTTTGGGAGATGAGGTTGCAAGACCGGTTTGGTACCACGGATTTCGTGAGCTCAACGGACGGACGTTGTTTAAAGCCGCGAAAGACAAAGCCCAACGAAAGGAGTGGGATACGAATTTGCTCGGCAATGACAAGCCGCCCTCGGAAACGTCGGCGGTGTGCAACTACCCGTCTGCACTTCATTGAAAACGCTTTTAAGCGCGCCAGGTGCCAGAAACGGGAAACTGATAACAACCTAAAGCTAAGCCGCTTTGCATCATAAATGTAAGGAACGAAGCGACTGCGCGTCCGCCGGTTGCGGTTTATTCAACCAACTGGTCAAAGATGGCGCTAGCGCGAGCCTTCGCCTCACGCGTTCTCTCTTCTTCGTCGTCTTCAGTTTTAATCAATGAGCGTGTTTGCTTGTTTTTCAGGGAACTTTATTCCGTTCCTTTAAGCTTTTGTGAACCGTTTTGAACAAATTGTGTTGTGATTATACCTGGCGCACTTCTCTTGAACCAATGATTTTGAATAAACAATTGGTCTGTAAAAAATGTTTTTTTTCTTTCAATTTTGCATTTTATATGCTTCAGTATTAAATGAAATGATAGCTTCGTCTTGCGTTTGAAGAACAAGACAAAATCGTAACGAAAGAGGAGAGGGTGGCCACTCCAGGGAGCGGATACTCCAAAACATTACCGCGTTGGTGTGGCGCTGCTAAGCCCGAGGTTGCGGGATCGAATACCGGCTGTATATAGTGTCTGGCGGTAGTGAGGTCGCGCGTGGCGGAGAGGGGTGGTGCGATGGGCGAGCGAGGGAGACGGGCGGCAAGTTTCAGATTAATGCAACTCATTCGAAATAGTCTCATTGGCGATACGGGGTTACATCTAAAATGACTTTAGATATCAAGCAATTTAAAATTCATTCAGGCGAACTCGGATCACGCGAAGGCGGCGACGATGATGTTGGCGCGTACTATTCAAGAGAACGGAATCGCTTTTGCAATTGCCTCCCAGGTAGCACAAACCCATCTAGAAGACGTCTACATTTGGGCTTGTTCAAGCCAGGAGGTTGTCTACAATCCGGCTTGTACAAGCTGAGTAATAGCCTTAGAACTCCACAAGCACTCCTGAAGCCAAGCTAATGCTCCCTCCGTATTCGTCTTGGGGAAGTCTTGGCAAGCTGTTCGTTAGACTATCTGTAGAACTTGCGTATGAAGGCTTATTTTGCTTGCCGGAGAATCTATGCAATCCACCTTGCAAAAAAAGGTTAACTAATGCATATGTTAAGCGTGCGCTAATGCAGATCACTGGTACTGATATGCTTTTCTTCTAACCAGTCTTGTGATTCAGGATTTCTAGGAAATGTATATATTGTATACGACTGGCTTTAACTTCGAAACTAAAACACAGCAAAGCTACTAAGCTGAAAAAGTTCAGTATAGTGTTCTAAATGCATGCTTTTGCAAAGGCATAAATATTAAAAGCAGCCACATAGATTCCAGTTTGTAATAAAATCTGTGAAGGTATGATGTTGAGATGCCGTGTGCGACATGCAATTTCTAAAGTGCTGTTCACTTGGGAAGTGTGTTAATCTTCTTGCGAGTGTATTCATTTCTGAAGAATGTTATTTCAGTACATAAATGACATTGTTGCCATATGTATGTATACATGTTGGCATGTCACAGATGGGCTCTCACTATTATACCTTGACAGATTTCATTGCCAAACTGTGGAATCTATGCAGGTTTCAATATTTATGCCTTTGCAAAAGCATGCATTTAGCACATAATACTGAACTTTTTTCAGCTTAGTAGCTTTGCGTGTTTTTATTTTGAAGTTAAAACCAGTCGCATTCAATATATGTACATTTCCTAGAAATCCTGAATCGCACCACTGGCTCCAAGAAAACAATACCAGTACCAGTGATCTGCATTAGTGCACGATTAATTTGGGTTACTGCTAACAAAAGCAAAATTCATGCAGCACACAAGGGTGTTGAATGAGGCACATTGAAAAGACATCTTGTAAAATGCCTCTTCTATAGCCAGCATTTCATAATAACAATGTTTAAGAGGCAGCAAAATCAGCAAAATACAAAATTTTATTCTTGCAAATTATGTACATATGTGCTTGCCTTGCTTTGATTCTGACTAAATATATACATAGGAAATGAATGGCATGTATTGCCTTGCACTGATTGACTAGACTGCATATATTATGGATTGCATGTCTAGAAAAACTCACCCCATATCTAAACAGGACTAAGGTACAGGACTAAGGAGGAAGAAAGGCATGTCAGCTGGCGGCCGGTCCAGTATCGTTTGAAGAATCTGCGCCAGTCAAAAAAAGGGAAAAAGACCAGACTCACTTATAGTAAGGCAAGTAAAAGCCAAATTCTTAGCATAAACATGACTAAGAAATAATCTCTACATATTAGAAAAAAATAGAGAAGACACTGTTTTCTCTCGGTGACTACAGTTAAGAGCATGTAATGCGCACGCTACTTTCAAACATTCTAGGACTGATGCACTCATGATGTATAGTTACTTGTTTTAAGCCTGGCCTTTCAGTGGCTGTCCTCACAAGACTGAACAATGACATAAAAGAAACAAATACACCACATAAAATAATGCTTAAAATCAGCAGGCTTCATCAGCATAATGCCAGAAGACAGGTATAATTCATTCTATAGTTTAAAATGCCTTTTCACGTTCACCTAAAGCATCGCTCATGTCCTTTTGCTGCCTGGAAGTAAATATTTATTATAGCTTACTTTTACATTGCATCTTGTAAGCAAGTGGCCCTGAACGCCAACTCTACTTGGGGTTCCCAGAATTTATTGTCTAAAGTAAAACTCTTCAGAATGTATACAAGTTTCCTTACGGCCACAGACGATGTGACGATGCATGATGTCACAAACCTCACAATAGCATGCATAGATGGTCCTTGGAAGTTATGTGGTCATCGTGAACAGACTGATGTAAGTAGAGTTTAGAACCCCAAGAAAAAAATGTCAATCCCGTACCATGCACTTCTGATATAGAACCAACAGTCGATTTTAATAAGATGTAAACATGCTACATGATGCTGACTCAGTTAAAAACATAAGTATATGTTACATTTCTATATAAAACTACCTGAACACTAAGCTTAATGTACCATGCTGGCCTTTTACCCGCTCGCAAACTGCAATTCTTCAACCAGGCAGTTGCTGCTTGGCGAATGGCATGGGTCATCACATTTTCCCACGTGGTATTGCTATGAATAGCTTCTGGAATACCAAACCATCTAGTCAAACAGTGCAAGTAGCACATGTACACAGTATCAGCAGTTAAGGCTGATATCCGAACCATTGCTACATACGAACAGAAGTGCAACTCATAAATAAAATGCGTGGAACATCAGTTCTATGGAACTGCAAGGCGGAGGAAGGCTTATAAAAGAAAGATATCCACCCGACTTAGCTACACTAGATGGATGGTAATTTTTTTCAAATGTGTTCATCTGTTTTTATTTATTTCTTCATTCAAAACAGCATAGACTTTGTGAGTAAGAGTCACTGCACTGTCATAATATGCCTAGTCAAGCAGCAGCCCTCTAAACTTACCTTCCATGACACTGTAGACATGCACGTCCCTGAAGCTCTTTTTCCGCCACTGGCCTAGAGTCTAGCTAAAGTTTCCACCCAAGCTGTCTGAAAATAGTGGGTACGATGCCCGCAGTAAAGCTTCTTAAGTACCGGCCCCCTATAACAAAGAGCCGTTGTGTCTGAAAAAAACATTTTGGAAGAGAACAAAAGAAATCCATAGCCGAAAACACCAAATATACGCAATGTGGATATTACAGTGGCTGTATGAAGGCAGGTATGAAATCCCCAGAAAAGGTAAGGCAGAGCAGCAAATGACACTAGATGATTATGCATCCCAGCGAAATTATTACTTCAGCAATATGTACACACAAAAACTGCCAAGATGTAAACAGCCGTAGTATAAAAAAAGTATTAACTGAAACTACTGAGTATACAACTCAAAAGCATGAAGCCACACAATTTCAATAAAACAATGAAGTCAGTTTAACATGCATATAAAAGGCATTAGTTACACCTGGCACGAGTTATTTTAAAAAATGCGCTCATGTAGTCAATTCATAAACCTTTTACTTACAAGGTGTCATCAGAAATCAGGATTAGAGCTCTGCTCGGATTCTAATGTGGTCACGGTTTCTTTGTTCTCCAAGGGCAGCTTGTAATCAGCCACTGCCATTCTGCCAGTTTCGTTGGGAACACTGAGAGCTGCTAGGAGCCTTTCATCTTGACGTCTTATAGTCTTCCCATGTCTGTCATTAGTACATGAATGTCTGAAAGCACCTAAAAAAGCTAGACAAGAGTCATGCACACTTTGACAGCTTAGACGGTAGCTAATAACATGTTGCACGATGCAACTTCTACATGCATAACTATGTTCCTATATAGCTGCACATGTTCGATCCTGCTCTGCTCGTTGTAAGTACTTAAGTCTCATCCAAGCTTATGGGAACTAGTACCATCATTCCCCCTCTGAGGTGCAACCTGGCTCAAGTTTATGTCACTGTGGTTGGTATTCTTCGCTGAAATCATGGCCTCACTGTACTACGGGTAGCATTCATCCGTAGAAGTGCTTGCATTGGGCAGGGTGTCATAATTTTGCTGTTCAAGGCCTTGGGTACTGCAAAAAATAAATCAAAGCGTATCTTATACAACGGGCAACAAGGGAGTGCGCACAAAGTCTCATTTTGTTTTTGTGCGCCGCTTTGCTTTTGGATAACGTAGGTACAGCGCAACAATTTTTGGAAGGAAACAATGAGACAGGAAAGAACGCTGGTACAGCGTACTACATAAAGGAGGTACAGCATTCTTTCCTGTCTCCGTTCCCTTACAAAAGTTGTTGTGCTGTACCTACGTTATTCAGCATGAACCAACTCGCCCAAATCAAGCTGTTGTTGCTTTGCATTTGTTCTTCACAAAATGAATGCAGCAGACGTATATAAAATGCACGTGCTTACGTCTAGATGCAATCAGTCGGGGACGCAGATATATTATTCGCATAGCAATGCAGTTCTAAGACCATCAAGAAAGTAATATAAGTCAATAAGCGGCATAGCTCGCGTTTATATAATTACAGCACGAGCTTAAAAAATTCGCAACTGTCGACCACGAAGAAACTAGGCTGCGACTCCGCGAGAAGCAGTTCCCGATGTAACAATTTCAGCACGGACAGTTGATGCTAACGGCAGTGAATTATCCCACACCAACCAAAATGTAATCCAAACCTGATGAGCTTATATATTGTGTCCGTGACATCGGACGTGCCGCGAGGAAATTCTAAATAGCCGTTGCATGTGAAACAATCAACCGAGAGGGTCATGGTGCTACAATCGTGCGACAGAGCTTTCAAAATAGAGAAAAACTTTAACGACTTACCAAAATAAAGCTGAGCAATCAACGCAGAAACACGCGGAGAATGCGATGTGCACACGAAACCGACCCGTTGAATCCTTTGCAAAGCGCGGGCGCGCGGCCATGTGCGCCACGGCAAGCGCGAACGGAGACAATGCACGGGAGGCGCGGGAGAGCTAGCGTTGGAAGCGGCCAAGCCATAGTAGTGCACCAACTGTTGCGCCGCGCCATGTTATACTAGCCTGTGAAACTTCGTTCAAAATGTTTTTATTAATGCTTTTACGAATTTCGTAATAACGTCACACATTTTTATTGAAAGGTTTTGTTGTATTGCCATCACGGGCACACGAAACTATGGCCCGGCTTTTAGTTTGAGCTGCCGCGGTAGGTTTGAATTGGCCATGGTGGAAGGAAAAGTTCCTTCCTCCATGGAATTGGCTGATACTTGGTACGCGCGCTGTAACCGTCTAACTAGCGGTATATGCGAAATCGTTTCGAGCATAAACCTTGCAGTACGCTGGTAATATACTGTATTGTGCGGAGCGCTGTTATATGACGATAACATAACGTTGTAATCATTCCACTGATGGTGCTGTCGAAGGAATCATTGCAAGCTGGTAGTAAAAATGTGCGGAAGGTTTGCTTCCAGGACTTGGAGATTGACTTTAAAAACGTGTACCAGAGCCTGTACGTCTCCGCCAGGTCTAACAGCAGAAGTCTTCGAGACATATAATATAGGCTGCACAGAAGACGTCTAATTTGGAGCTTAACTTAGCACTAGCCGTGTCAAGCTGGGTCAAGCCGAGTCAGGAACGCTTGTAGCCGACTTTTGCTTCCTGGGCTGTGACCCATATATCAAAGCAAACGTGATCCCCGGAGCGTCACCACAGGTTTGCCTCAGCTCAACAACCCCGTGTATTTGGAGATGGATCCGGTTTTACCATCAGCACCAATGTCGTCGCTGTGAGCTTGTCGACACCCTCTCTCGCATTCCTCCTGATAGGAGTGTATGCGCCTCCACACGTTGATATTGCTCCGTTTTTAAATATAGTGTAGTGAGAAATACGGGCACCAGCAGAAGACGAAGTAAAAGACGTTTGTTGTTGGTGCTCGGGCTCGCTCCGTTTGGCCGTTGCCTGTTTCGGCGCATTCATAAAAACGCCGAGCGTATCTACTATTAAACGCGTACTATCAATTGGTGGAGCATGCTGGTTCCCATTTCATCCTGGAACGCCGTACCCGGACTCTGCCCCCCGCCTAGGCAATGCCTGACGACGTGCCCCAACAAGGTGCTCCCGTACCACCGGTGGTCGCCTGCTCCAGCGTAGCCCGACAGCGAGACCCTGTAATTTTCAACGGCACCGACGAGCACGACGTCGAGGACTGGCTCACTTCGTATGAGCGGGTAAGCGCCCACAATAAGTGTAATGACGGTGACAAGCTCAGCAACGTCAACTTTTACCTGGCGGGCGTTGCACAGCTATGGCTCCTCAACCACGAAGCTAATATTGCCAATTGGGCATCCTTTAAAACGAGCTTCGCGGAAGTCTTCAGCCGTCCCGCTGTTCGCAAGCTACGCGCGGAACAACGCTTACGCGGTCGTGCCCAGCAATCCGGCGAGAACTTCACGTCTTACATTCAGGATATTGTGGACCTCTGCCGACGCATCAACCCTGCTATGTCCGAAGCTGATAAAGTCAGACACATCATGAAGGGGATTGAGGACGACGCTTTCCAAATGCTGATTGCCAAGAATCCCCAAACTGTCGCAGACGTGGTTCAGTACTGTCAGAGCTATGACGAGTTGCGGAAAGAGCGCATTTCTGCACGACTCACGAGCTCTGACCCGGCCGACATGTCGTCATTCACTGTAGGCGCCGTTTCTACTGACACCACAATGTTATGGCAGCAGATCCAGCAGTTCGTCCGAGAGGAAGTGGCACGGCAATTGTCCCTTGTTCCCTGCGTCTTGGCCTCAGCGCAGGGGCTTGCTCCGACGCTCCGACAGGCCATAGAGGAGCAAATTTCTGAGACGCTACCAACCACCTTCCAGCATCTGCCTGTTTCCGCTCCTCTGACCTACGCTGAAGTCGCACGCAGACAGTCACCAGCAATACCGCTCAGCCCGGCTCCTGGTCGACCAGCAAATGCCTTCTTCACTGCGCGTGCGCCTGTCCACCCGAACCCGCCACCTTTTCGCCGTCCTGCGCCGCCGTGCACTAATCCTTGGCGCAGCCCGGACAACAGGCCTATTTGCTACTTCTGTTGTCTGCCTGGCCATGTCGCACGTTTCTGCCGTCGTTGTGACTTCCGTCCTAGTGCGGGCGAAGACAATCGGTACTACTTCCGTTCTGAGCCACCGCGCTCGATGTCCTCCTATTCAACGATGGACACCTGCTCTCCGAATCGCCGTGGCTACGACACACGTCGGTCGCCGTCACCACGTCGCCGTTCACTTTGCCCAATGGTTCGTCGCCCCCCACCAGTCCAAGCGGAAAATTAGCCCTCGCAGTTCCGGAGGCAAGAACTGCGCTCGTGTCGACAACTTCAAGGCCTCGATTTCTACCTGCGAACGAAATAACCGTGAATATCGAAGGTGTTTCAGTGCAAGCACTCGTTGATACTGGTGCTGCTGTGTCTGTGCTTAGTGGAGAACTGTGCCGCAAGTTAAAAAAGATAACGATACCGCTTTCCGACGTCTCTCTGCGTACCGCGACCGCGCACCACATTCAACCTTCAGTGGCACAGCTCGTCTTGTCATACAGGACATTTTGTACGCAGTCGAATTTGTCGTTTTTTCTCCATGTTCTCACGACGTTATTTTGGGTTGGGACTTTCTCGCTACTAACCATGCCGTTGTTGACTGTGCGCGTGCCGAACTTGAGTTGTCGCCGATGTGTGCCGCCGCTTCTGACAAGCCACCTTCTCGAGTGGTCGTCGCTGCGGACACTGACATCCCTCCTTTGTCTTCTGTTTTTGTGCCGCTTTCTTGCGACTCTGCTTCCGATTCCACCGCCCTGTTTGCGCCCTCCGAAGCCTTCACCTCTCGCAAGAACTTCCTCCTCCTTTTTGCAGTTCTCACGGTCGAAAACTCTTGCAGCGCCATTTACGTCACGAATCGGTTGTCTTCCACAGCCACGTTATACCGTGGTGAATGTATAGGTCGGCTTGAGGATATTGATTCCGCCTACTCTACTCAACTGCCTGACGACACGATAGGCCTTCTCGTCGACAGCATTACTCCCGCTACCTCCGCCGATTCGTCCTCCTTAGAGGCATTCCGTCAATTGATTCCACACTACCGCCTGCACAGCGTACCCAACTCTTAAAGCTGCTCGCCCGCTTTCGGACATCGTTCGATCATAAGCAGTCTTCCTTGGGCCGCACATCCGCCATCGTTCACCGCATTGACACTGGCACCCATGCACCCCTGCGCCAGCGTCCATAACGAGTTTCTCATGCTGAGCGCTGTGTCATTGATGAACAAGTCAACATTATGCTTCATCGTGGCGTAATACAGCCCTCACACAGCCCTTGGGCTTCCCCAGTTGTGCTGGTAAAGAAAAAGGACGGTAGCATTAGATTTTGCGTTGATTATAGGCGCCTTAACAAGATCACACGAAAAGATGTTTATCCGCTGCCCAGAATCGACAACGCCCTCGACTGCTTGCAAGGAGCAGAGTTCTTCTCTTCTTTGGACGTTCGATCTGGGTACTGGCAGGTCCCTATGAATGAACCTGACCGTCCCAAGACTGCGTTTGTAACCCCAGATGGTTTATATGAGTTTAACGTGATGCCATTCGGCCTTTGTAATGCGCCTGCCACCTTCGAACGTCTCATGGACAACATATTTAGAGGCCTCAAATGGCACACGTGTCTGTGCTACCTGGACGACGTCGTAGTCTTTTCGAAAGACTTTGCTTCCCATTTGAGTCGCCTCGCAAGCCTGCTCACTTGCCTTTCAGACGCTGGATTGCGGCTTAATTTGAAGAAGTGCCACTTTGCCGCCCGCCGACTTACCATCTTATCTTAGGCCATGTTGTCAGCAAGGACGGCGTCCTTCCCGACCCTGCAAAGCTTCGCGCCGTCGCCGAGTTCCCCAGGCCGCCTACGTTGAAAGAACTCCGTAGCTTTATCGGCCTGTGCTCGTACTTTCGCGGATTCGTGCGTAATTTCGCGTCCATATCGCCCCCCTTAACGCAGCTGCTTGCCGACAGCCAAGGCATCTCGGCATGGTCTACAGCTTGCGAAGACGCGTTCGCCACATTACGCCGTCTTTTGATATCCCCACCTATCCTACGCCACTTTGACCCAGACGCTCCCACAGAAATCCACACGGACGCTAGTGGAGTAGGCCTCGGCGCTATTCTTGCTCAGCGTAAGTCTGGCTTCGAAGAGTACGTCGTCTCTTACGCCAGCCGCACTCTCACCAAAGCGGAAACCAACTATTCAGTCACCGAAAAAGAATGCCTTGCAATCGTTTGGGCAATCACCAAATTTCGACCTTACGTATATGGCCGTCCATTTGACGTCGTGACTGATCGCCACGCCCTGTGCTGGTTGTCGTCGTTAAAGGACCCCTCCGGTCGTCTAGCTCGTTGGGCGCTTCGTCTACAGGACTATGATATCCGTGTTGTCTACCGGTCCGGCCGTAAGCATTCGGATGCCGACGCTCTTTCGCGCTCGCCACTGCCCGATGAGGATGGTGCTGCGTCTGTCTCCAGCTACGATTCTTCGTCTCTTACATACACCGACATGCCAGCTGAGCAACGCCGCGATCCTTGGATAGCCTCTCTTCTGGAGTATTTATCTCAGCCGTCACCACACACCACCGACCGCTCGCTTCGGCGCGCTGCTCGTCACTTTGCCATCCGTGATGGGCTTCTGTACCGCCGCAACTACCTCTCTGACGGCCGTAAATGGTTGCTAGTGATTCCGCGCCAGTTACGTTCCGACATATGTGCGTCTTTTCATGCGGATCCGCAATGCGCCCATGCCGGTGTACTAAAGACGTATGCACGCCTCCGGCTACGATACTACTGGCGCGGAATGTACCGCTTCGTTCGCCAGTACGTCCACTCGTGCTCCAAGTGCCAACGCCGCAAGAGCCCACCTAACAAGATTACAGGGTCGCTCCAACCATTGCCTTGTCCCTACCGGCCTTTCGACCGTATCGGCATTGATTTGTACGGACCTCTACTGTACACCCCAGATGGAAACCGCTGGGTTATCGTCGCCGTGGACCATCTCACGCGCTACGCCGAAACTTCAGCGCTTCCGGCGGCCTCAGCACGTGAAGTCGGCTGTTCATCCTTCGCAACCTTGTTCTTCGACATGGTGCGCCTCGCGAGCTACTGAGTGACCGTGGTCGTTCATTCCTCTCCGAAGCTGTAGAAGCCCTCCTCCGGGATTGCAACATTGTCCATAGAACAACAAGCGCATATCATCCCCAAACGAATGGTATGACTGAACGCTTTAATCGTACTCTCGGCGACATGCTCGCCATGTACGTTTCCGCTAACCACACTAACTGAGACCGCATCCTTCCCTTTGTTACGTATGCTTACAATAGCGCCACTCAGTCTACCACGGGATTCTCTCCCTTCTTTCTTCTTTATGGTTGCGAACCTTCCTCGTTTATGGACAAGATTCTTTTGTATCGCCCCGACGCTTCAGAATCTACTCCTCTATCCGAAGCCGCCACTTATGCCGAAGAATGTCGTCAGATTGCCCGCTCACTTACCGCGCAAGATCAGGCCAGCCAGAAACATAGTCGCGACGCAGGCTTGTGTTTTACATCATATTGTCACGTAGTAGTGACGGTAGAGAAAACAGTCACAAAACTGTGTATGACGAAACTGGTTGTTTATTGGGCGAACCTGTGCCCACAAAAGCAAGCTACACTCAAAGCACAACGATAGCGGCGAACACAGTCGGCGATCGTCGAAAATCTGATCAGCGGCGAAACGCGTCGGCTTTTATACCTGAGTCATCGAAGGTTCCAGATTAATCCCTGATGCCCGCGTGTCTTCCAGAAAGTTCTAGACAATTCGCGTCGCTCATACAATCAGATTACATGGGCGTCGGTGACCACAGACGACGGATAGAAGCATTGATAACGTCCGAGAAGCTTCCAATGCAGGCGCGTCCTGCGCCGAGCGATAACGTTTAACATTTGTCAGCCAATGTTGAAAGCGGCTACCGGTGAAAGATAAACATGTGTACGTGTCAATACCCTCCCCTTAAAAAGCATCGTCCCGATGCTACAAACAAACACGAAAGCGAAAACAAAACTATGCGTAATAAACAAAATAACAAAAAACAATAACAAAGTAACAAAGTACCTAAGTTTGTCAGCGGGCGTAGAAAGGCTTAAGACGCACCACGTGGATGACTTCAGGTCGTGCCCGGCGCCGCTGTGATTGCGAAATGCCGTCTGGCACGACCTCATAGTCCAGTGCGCCAATACGTCGGGTGATCTTATATGGTCCGAGATAGCGACGTAACAGCTTCTCGCTAAGTCCTCGTCGGCGTATCGGAGTCCAGACCCAAACACGGTCACCGGGCTGGTACTCGACGTAGCGTCGTCGAAGGTTGTAGTGTCGGCTGTCGGTCCTCTGCTGGTTCTTGATGCGCAGGCGGGCGAGCTGTCGACCTTCTTCGGCACGCTGCAAATAGGTGGCAACGTCGAGATTTTCTTCGTCGGTGACGTCCGGTAGCATGGCGTCAAGCGTCGTTGCCGGGTTCCTTCCGTAGACCAGGTTGAACGGCGCCATGTGCGTCGTTTCTTGCACGGCCGTGTTGTATGCGAAGGTCACGTACGGAAGGATGGCATCCCACGTCTTGTGTTCGACGTCGACGTACATTGCCAGCATGTCGGCGATGGTCTTATTTAGGCGCTCGGTAAGGCCATTCGTCTGCGGGTGGTAGGCGGTGGTCCGGCGGTGGCTTGTGTGGCTGTATCGCAGGATGGCTTGAGTTAGTTCTGCCGTAAAGGCAGTACCTCTGTCGGTGATGAGGACTTCTGGGGCACCGTGACGCAGGAGGATGTTCTCAACAAAGAATCGGGCTACCTCGGCAGCACTGCCTTTGGGCAAGGCTTTTGTTTCGGCGTAGCGGGTGAGGTAGTCCGTAGCTACGACGATCCATTTATTCCCGGACGTCGACGTCGGAAAAGGCCCCAGTAAGTCCATCCCAATCTGCTGGAACGGTCGGCGAGGTGGCTCGATCGGCTGTAGAAGTCCGGCTGGCCTTGTCGGCGGTGTTTTGCGTCGCTGACAGTCTCGGCATGTCCTTACGTAATGGGCGACGTCGGCAGAGAGGCGAGGCCAGTAGTATTTTTCTTGTATCCTTGCGAGCGTGCGGGAAAAACCGAGGTGTCCAGCCGTTGGGTCGTCATGGAGAGCTTGCAGAACCTCTGGACGCAATGCTGAGGGTACCACGAGGAGGTAGTTGGCTCGGAGAGGCGAGAAGTTCTTCTTTAGGAGAATGTCGTTTTGCAAGAAAAACGACGCCAATCCTCGCCTGAACACCTTCGGCACAGTGACGGTCTTGCCTTCCAGGTAATCTACAAGGTTCCTTAGTTCCGGGTCGGCTCGCTGTTGTTCGGCGAATTCGTCGGCACTGATGGGTCCCAAGAAAGTGTCGTCATCCTGGTCATCCTGTGGCGGCGGTTCGACGGGGGCGCGAGACAAGCAGTCGGCGTCAGAGTGCTTTCGCCCGGACTTGTAAACGACGGTGATGTCGAATTCTTGAAGTCTCAGACTCCATCGTGCGAGGCGACCTGAAGGATCCTTCAAGTTAGCTAGCCAACACAAGGCGTGGTGGTCGCTCACAACTTTAAAGGGCCTGCCATAGAGGTAGGGGCGAAACTTTGATGTAGCCCAGATGATGGCGAGGCACTCCTTTTCTGTTGTGGAATAATTTGCTTCCGCCTTCGATAGCGACCGGCTAGCGTAACTTACAACCCTTTCTAGTCCATCAGTCCTCTGCACAAGCACGGCGCCGAGTCCTACGCCGCTTGCGTTGGTGTGGACTTCGGTATCGGCATTTTCGTCGAAATGCGCAAGGATGGGCGGCGATTGTAGGCGTCGCTTCAGTTCTTCAAATGCTTCGATTTGCGGCATCTCCCACTTGAACTCGACGTCGGCCTTCGTGAGGTACGTCAGTGGCTCGGCGATCCGTGAAAAATCCTTGACGAAGCGCCTGTAATAGGCGCACAGTCCCAGAAATCTACGCACTGCCTTCTTGTCAGCGGGCAGAGGAAAGTTGGAGATGGCCGCAGTTTTCTGAGGGTCGGGGCGCACTCCAGACTTGTTGATGACGTGGCCCAAAAACAAGAGCTCCTCATATGCGAAGCGGCACTTTTCTGGCTTTAACGTGAGTCCGGAGGTTTTGATTGCTTGAAGAACTGTTTCAAGGCGCTGCAGGTGTTCTTCGAAGCTTGAGGCAAACACAACGACGTCGTCCAAATAGACGAGGCAAGTCTGCCACTTCAAGCCTGCCAGTACTGTATCCATGACGCGTTGGAAAGTCGCAGGGGCCGAGCAAAGACCAAACGGCATGACCTTGAACTCGAACAGTCCGTCTGGTGTTATAAAGGCCGTCATCTCCCGGTCCCTCTCGTCGACTTCGATTTGCCAGTAGCCGGTTTTGAGGTCCATCGACGAAAAATACTTTGCGTTGTATAGTCGATCCAAGGCGTCGTCAATCCGTGGAAGGGGGTATACGTCCTTCTTCGTGACCTTGTTGAGGCGACGATAATCGACGCAGAAACGTAGGGTTCCATCCTTCTTCTTCACTAACACCACGGGGGACGCCCACGGACTCTTGGACGGCTGGATGATGTCGTCGCGTAGCATTTCGTCGACTTGTTGCCTTATGGCCTCGCGTTCGCGTGCCGAAACTCGGTACGGGCTCTGACGCAGTGGGCGGACATTTTCGTCGGTTATGATTCGGTGCTTGGCTACAGGGGTTTGTCGAACTTTTGAAGACGACGAGAAGCAATCCTTGTATTGCAGGAGCAGAGCTTTTAGTTGTTCTTTCTTATGCCTGGGAAGGTTCTGATTAACGTTGAAAGTTGCTTCAGGTATTATAGTCGTCGTTGCGGGTGCACTGGAATCCGTGAAGGCGAAAGCACTGCTGGCTTGTACTATTTCGTCGATGTAGGCAACCGTGGTGCCTTTGTTAATGTGCTTGTATTCGGGGCTGAAGTTCGTGAGCATCACCGTTGCTTTCCCTGCACGTAGCTCAGCTATGCCTCTAGCGACGCAAATTTCACGGTACAGCAGTAAGTGATGATCGCCCTCGATGACGCCCTCCATGTCTGCAGGCACTTCCGTACCGACGGAAATCATTACGCTGGAGTGAGGCGGAACGGTGACTTGTTCTTCAAGCACATTCAAGGCATGGTAACTGATGCATGTATCCGGCGGTATCGCTTTGTGTGTTGAAAGCGTTATTGACTTGGACCTTAAGTCGATGACTGCACCATGTTGGTGTAGAAAGTCCATGCCTAGGATGACGTCCCTGGAGCAGTGCTGCAGGATTACGAAGCTCGCCGGGTAAGTGCGGTTGTTTACCGTGACTCGCGCTGTGCAGATTCCAGCCGGCGTTATTAGGTGACCTCCCGCTGTCCGTATATCGGGTCCTTGCCAGGCCGTCTGCACCTTCTTTAACTTGGCGGCGAACGCGCCACTGAAAACTGAATAGTCGGCGCCAGTGTCGACGAGAGCGGTGACGTTATGACCATCGATGAGCACGTCTAGATCGGTAGACCGGCGTCTGGCGTTGCGGTTAATTCGTGGCGTCGGATCACGGCTGCGTCGGCTTGCTCTGCTGCTGCTACGTCGCGTCGGAAGGTCTTCGTTCGGCGGCGATGTGCTGTCAAGGCTGTTGCTAGGCGGCGTGCTGATATCTCGTCGTGATGATTCGCGAATCGTCGTCGTCGTCGGCGGCGGAGGATCTTCGGCATTGCGTCGTACAGCAACCGCACCTCCATCGGTTGCTGCTTTTAGTTTCCCGGGTATGGGCTGGGAGATCGGCCCCGGGTTGGGCCGGCATACAGGCGGCGATGCGGCGAGATGTAGCGGCCTGGTGACGGCGAGCGTGAGGGCCGTCGTGGTTGCCACTGGGCTCCGGCAAGGTAGTCGGCGATGTCACGTGGTCGCTCGCCAAGCTGTGGACGTGGCGCGTTGACGGCGAACCCTCGTAGGCCCATCTCGCGGTATGGGCATCGGCGGTAGACATGGCCGGCTTCCCCGCAGTGATAGCAGAGCGGGCGGTGGTCGGGGGCGCGCCAAATGTCCGTCTTCCGCTGGGAGCTGCGCTGGGCGACGGGCGGGCGTGCTGGCGGCGGCGGCGGTGGACGACGGAACTGCAGCGTTACGGGGCCCTGGCGCGAGCGCGGAGGGGGGCCTTGACGACGGGCGACGGCGGCGTAGGTCATCGCTTGCGGCTGTGGTTGAGGCGATACCGGAACTTCTGGCACTTCTAGTGATCGCTGAACCTCTTCTTTAACTATGTCAGCGATTGAAGTCACCTGAGGATGCGATCTTGGGAATAATTTCTGTAGTTCTTCCCGTACAACCGCTCTGATCGTCTCGTGCAGGTCGTCGGCGCCTAGAGCTTGAGCTTCGGCGTAGTTTGTCAGTGCACGGCGGTTGTATTGCCTGGCTCGCATTTCAAGGGTCTTCTCGATGGTTGTGGCCTCCGAAACAAATTCTGCCACAGTCTTGGGCGGGTTGCGCATCAATCCAGTGAATAGATGCTCTTTGACGCCCCGCATCAAGAACCGAACTTTCTTTTCCTCTGACATATCGGGGTCGGCGTGGCGGAAGAGGCGAGTCATCTCCTCCGTGAAGATTGCGATGTTCTCGTTCGGCAATTGCACTCTGGTTTCTAATAAAACTTCGGCCCTTTCTTTTCGCACGACATTCGTGAAAGTCCTCATGAAGTTCTCACGAAATAGGTCCCACGTCACCAGGGTGGTCTCTCTGTTCTCAAACCAGGTCCGAGCAGCATCATCTAATGAAAAATACACATGGCGCAGCTTGTCGTCGTCGCTCCATTTGTTGAACGTCGCGGTCCTCTCGTATGTCTCCAGCCAGGTTTCAGGGTCTTCAGCCGATGATCCACGAAAAGTCGGTGGCTCCCGAGGTTGCTGCAGCAGGATGGGGGACGCTGGTGCTGCCATTTTGGTCGTTGACTTGGCCTTGATTGCAGTGGTCTTTTCGGGAAGAAGTCCGAACTCCAGCACAAGTCCTTGCTGCCTACGGCTAGCTCGCTGGTCCTTGGCGACGTTGGTCTCGTTCTCCGGTTTCGGGCTTGGGTCGCGGCTTTGCGGGGGCGTTCGGTGCATGAACGAACTAGCACCTCCACCAGATGTCACGTAGTAGTGACGGTAGAGAAAACAGTCACAAAACTGTGTATGACGAAACTGGTTGTTTATTGGGCGAACCTGTGCCCACAAAAGCAAGCTACACTCAAAGCACAACGATAGCGGCGAACACAGTCGGCGATCGTCGAAAATCTGATCAGCGGCGAAACGCGTCGGCTTTTATACCTGAGTCATCGAAGGTTCCAGATTAATCCCTGATGCCCGCGTGTCTTCCAGAAAGTTCTAGACAATTCGCGTCGCTCATACAATCAGATTACATGGGCGTCGGTGACCACAGACGACGGATAGAAGCATTGATAACGTCCGAGAAGCTTCCAATGCAGGCGCGTCCTGCGCCGAGCGATAACGTTTAACATTTGTCAGCCAATGTTGAAAGCGGCTACCGGTGAAAGATAAACATGTGTACGTGTCAATATTCACCTGGAACGCTGGTATGGCTCCGTGTTCCCTCCTCCCCTCCCGGCCTTTCAACAAAGTTCCGCTGAAAGTACGCCGGCCCTTACCGGGTTCTCCGACAGACATCCCCGGTCAACTACGTCATTGAGCCTATTCACCCATCTACGGACCAACGGCGTCGCAGACGCGAAACTGTTCATATCGATAGACTGAAGCCGCACTACGACCCACCAGTGCTACCTGTTCCATAGGTCGCCAGGATGGCTCCTTTTTCGCCGGGGAGTGATTGTAGTGAGAAATACGGGCACCAGCAGAAGACGAAGAATAAGACGTTTGTTGTTGGTGCTCGGGCTCGCTCCGTTTGGCCGTTGCCTGTTTCGGCACATTCATAAAAACGCCGAGCGTATCTACTATTAAACGCGTACTATCAATAGTATCTGACTGCATTGAAAGATCAAGGACTGATAATATCAACATCGCTGGTGACCTCAATGCGAAACACATTGGACCTCTTCGATTATCCGACTCTGACAGTCCCGGACTGTCCGAAAGACTGCATACGCAACGCTCATTGCCCCGCAGGGTCGTCTGCGTCAGCAGGCGTTTGGTGTGTTGCGACACCACGGACACCTCCCGCGTTTAACCGTGCGTGGCTTAGCCGTGTCCGGGGAAAAGGGGATCCTCGGGGTTGAGCCAATGCCGGGTGTTTGGACCTTTACGGCCCCTCGGCGGAGGCAACACACCCCTTTGGCCTCGGCTTCACGTAGACGGCACCCCCGGACTGACCCACCCGGGGGAAATCGGTAGTTGCCTTTTCCTATCCTTCTCTCCAATCTTCGTCTTTCTTGAAGGTCCTGTCCCGGAAGCGCTGGGGCTCTGACTGCAAATGCCTCCTTCATATTTGTCGTTTGCTGGTACGCAGCAAATTGGACTACAGGTGCATAACATATGGTTCAGCCAGACAATCATACCTTAAGTGGTTAGATCCCGTTCATAATAAAGGACTACGCTTAGCAACGGGAGCCTATAGGACATCACCCATTCCCAGTCTGTATTCCGAAAGTAACGAGCCGTCTTTAGACCACAGAAGAACGCAACTCCTGTTGACATACTTTCTAAGAGTTCGCTCATCGACAGACCACATTTGCCATAACATTATCACACACTGCGAGAAACGACTACACTACACGAACAAACCAAATGCTATAAAACCACTCATACTTAGATTTGAAGAAAAATTCCTTAACTGCAATGTCTCTACCGAAACGCTTTCTATCATGCAAATAGCAACCAGATTAGCGCCTTGGAACGATTTCACAAAATTTCTAGATCTTTCATTAACACATCTAAAAAACAAGATATGCCTCGGGAATTTATACTACAGGAATTTCGCACAGTGCAGGACACGTACGACACTTACACGGAATTTTACACCGATGGCTCGAAGACGCACATTTATGTCGGAAACAGCGTGGTTGAAGGTACGTGGGAACACACAGTTAGACTACCACAGTTTGTATCAATTTTCACTGCTGAGTGTTATGCCTTATGGATGGCAGTACAAAAGATTATAAGTACCAAACACGAAAAATCAGTAATTTATACAGACTCTTTAAGTGCACTTAGAGCCCTGAATATGCAATCACAATACCAACCCATCATTGGCAATATCCAAACACACATCAAAGTGAAGGCCAGACTATTCGTTTCTGCTGGGTGCCAAACTATGCTGGGATCCCAGGAAATGAAAAAGCGGATGAATTTGCAGCAACGGCAAAATATATGAATACTTCAAAAGTTAATATACCTGTTTGGGACGGGATCCAAGCAGTTCGCAAGGCACTCCTTTCTAACTGGCAAGGCGAGTGGAAATTGAAAGATAACAACAAACTTCAACTTATTAAACCTGTCCTACCTGTCCTTGGAGAGTGGAAGACATGCTATCATCAAGAACGTTTCATCGAAGTAATACTTTGTCGACTTCGGATAGGCCACACGCACATGACACATCATTACCTTTTGACAGAGGAGAAACAACCAACATGTAATAAATACCATGAACCATTCACAGTAATACACATTTTAATAACATGTCCGCATCTCGAAATGCTTAGGAAAAAATACTTCCGAGTATTGTATATAGTCAAACACTCCACTTCACCCGATGTTGCTATTAGGAGATGATGCACTGCTATCTCTGACTGACGTGATAAGTTTCCCTGACGAAACAGGGTTTTTAAGTAAGCTCTAATTACTACAGTGTATGCTCCATTTACGAAGGAAATTTTATCACCCTGTGTCTGGCGCAGCATAGCCGTAGCCGCTTTTGCGGCTACGGCTATGCTGCGCTATGCTACGGCTATCCAATTGATAGCCGCAGCATAGCCGCTATGCTGCTATGCCGCTAGCCGCATAGCAGCTAGCATAGCCGCTACCCAGCTAGCACAAAAGCGATAGAAAACTGCTTCCATACCGATTCGCCAAGACTAAATGAACGTCTGAAAGACGCACTAAAAAATCCGTGCAGTCCGTTTAGAAGGTGATAAACGGTCGTATATCGTTGCTAATGTCCGGCGGATATGACTATTGCAAGAAGTTCTAGAATCCTGCTTAGTTTCGAAAAATCCTGTCTTGAAATGGGATTTTGTAAGACCATTAGAAGCATTTAAAAAATACAGATTGAATCCTGCTACAATCAGGATTTTGACATCCGTTTTTTTTCACCCTCCCCTCTAGCGCCCCCCTCGTCTCCCTTTCCTTCCCTCTCCCCATGCCCCTGCGGCGTTTCGCCGGCCGGCGGCATGCAGGTTTGCGCTTGTGCAATACACGAAACACATACAGCAATAACATTTTTTATTGCAAAAAGTAAACACGACTAGACAAGCTAGCAATCAACATTAAATATGAGTGCCTCCGGGTAACGTCCATTACAGGTATCGACCTTGATAAACCTGGTTTCGAACAGGCTGCTGGGCTGTAGCTCCTTAATTCAGCAGGTCTTCTTACTGCAAAAACATTAGGCATGTGTAAAACGTATATTAATTGAAGCACACTTTTCTTAGTGAACGTATAGTTTTTCAATGCATTGGCAATAAGCACTGCAATATATCTTGGCAATGGGCAGCACTACAATATATTGGTCCAAGCACACAGTTTTCGAGCATTCCACCTTTATTAACATGGTTCTAACATTAACCGATCACAAATGAAATTCCCTTCTGTTGCCTTGAAGACATACTTTACATCTAACTGAAGGTGTTGCATGTACAATCGCCAACCAGTGTAAGTGTCGGCTATTTTGCTAGCTTTCAGGAGGCTGTTGTCTTGACTAGTTGGCGACTGGTAGATAACAGCTGCCTCCTAAACACGTGCGAAGTAGGTGCCAATTAGCATTCAAAGAAAGGAATAGATAATGCATTTCTGATAATGTTGTACGAGAAAAGAGGTAAGTGTGGCTCTGCAAAGGCACAGCTTCAGTGTGACAGCATTGTTACACCACCGCAATTTTATTTGCCACAGATGACATAGCCAACTCATAAATGGCGCAGGCTTGAGCATATACCTAAACACCAGTCTATCAAACACATCGCATACTTCAAATTGAGCAAATATATTGCGATTCCTTAAAAAATAAAAGACAGCAGACGAGTGCAACCTTAAGTAACAGCGACTATTTGCAGAACGGCTGCTTCAAGCATATACAGTAAGAACTTCAGTTGCTGTAATTAAACCATTAAAATGTTGCACGCCTATGACTTGCCTGTTTGAAAACCTCCACACAATAACATTGCCAAGCACTTGTAAAGAATTTTTTTTACAAAAACAGTGAGTCATCCACACACAAGGTGGGAACATAAGCCGTAATTTTCCACCCAGTTTCACTAACTTTGACCTTGGTGACATAATTATAGTTACGCAATGGGTTAAAGGTTAAGCTCGTGCAGTTTATATATCAATTATGATCTAGAGTGCTTGCATATGCAATTTATTGCTTACACCGAAATGAGCCCACACACTAAAACCCACACATGGCGCGCGGCGACGATTTCATCGCCGTTGCACTTTATACGGATTATCACGGCGACGACGACGGCGGCAAAAATGCGCTTGGAGTGCCCATATAATTTCTATCGCAATAAAAGAAAAAGAACCGCGGCGTAAATTTCTCTTAAATGGCATGGTCGCCGTTACGTCGTCGCGCCGTAACACGCGTGTTCGAGTCGATGTCTCAACGCTGCGGTTGCGACGCAGAGGAACTACGACGGAGGCCCAGTCCCGCCAACGAAACTGCTCACAACCGGCCAACGCTCGCTTCAACGGCAGGAAAAGAAAGGGAGAGGGTTAAGCTGGCGCCGGGCCGGCGGCGGGCGCGCACGGAGACAGTCGAAGGTGGGGGAGCTACGAGGGAGTTGAGAGGGAGAGTGAGGGGAGCCACCGAAGCGACAGGGTCACCTCTGCTCAGCCAAATCCGCTTCCCTGACGCCCTCCTCCCTCACCTTTGACGTGTCCGCGCGCGCCCGGCGCCGCCGTGCTGGCGCCGCCCGCTCCCTGCAGCATCGTTTTTTGCTCGACGTGGGCAGTCTCGTGGCCCCTACTCGCCATCTGCTTGCGCGCCGTGATATCTAACGACTCCATTCGTACGTCGTGCTGTGGTGCACAAATACTTCTAAAATAAGTCTTTCCTTTAATTAGAACAAACTTTCGGGCTCCTTCGAGTTCGAATTATCGAGATACGACTGTATATGTATCACGCTGAAAATTTAATTCGTACGACTTTAATATGAAATAACAGTTACCTCCTCGCTTTGTCAGGTAGCCGCTGTGACACGTCACGGCGCTGCATCCTCTTGCGACACACGCTGCTGCAATGCAGAAAAATACTCAGTGTGGCTTCGTACTCGGTACCTGAAGCACAGAAATGCTAGCTAATTTAACTAAGAAAATACAAAATGCGGCTGCTACCATAATACTAGCGCCACCTTACAAAGATAATTTGAAATAACAAAAGTCGAACTTTTTAATGCCTCAATCTTGGCACTTTGCGGTAGGTAGGTAGGTTCCTAACTCGCTTTATAATACAAACAAGTGATGTGCAACCTATAATGGAATCGAACTTCTGCCGTGGGTCACAGCAGCCGGTTCTCTAGCAACTAGACTACGGTGTCTTTTTCTTCCTTTCGGTCAAAGTAAAACAGGTTAACCAAACAGACAAAACGAAAACTGCGACAAACAATATCAAAACATTTTACAGTTTGAACCGTAAGTCCAACTTGGCTGACATTGTTATTTAACATTCTCTGAGCGTTGTCAAGGGATCTACCCTCGACAGCCACTCAGGAACACAGCAATCATGCGTTCTAAATTTTCCTTCACAGAAAAATGGCAATATTCGCCAGGAGGGACAGATCGCGTTGAAGTGTATCGAGGACTGTTCAACAATGTCCTCGCGTCGATGACAAAATCAACGTCGAAAGTGGTGCTTAGTTTCCGGAGAAGTTCAGAAACTGGGACAAGCGGAATTCGGTGACTTGTAACCCATCATAGCCATCCTTGAAATTCCACACATTTACGTGGACAAAGACTTGCCTGATTTTCTGCAGATGATGATGCATAGTCCGAAGAACCTCCATTTTCGATGCCCGCGCTCATAGGAGGGTCGTTTTGTGGAACAAAATATTATCTAGAAATGTCTTGCGTGTGTGCTTCTGCATTTTCTCCTTTCAAGGCAAGGTCACTTTCGTGAAAACTGTCCTCGGATTGAGCATCCTCATGTGGCGAGGATACTTCACTAGAAGCATGGTTACTACTTTCATTAACCTACCATGATACTTATTGGACTGGTACTCGTGGCAACAGGACTGGCAGATATCGGTTCGTCATTAACTCTACGCCTCTTCTGACGGTCTGAAAGGTCAGCGTAACTTTTCTTCTTTATTGTGGACTTCATTATGAGCATAAAGAGCAAGCAGCTGCCCCTTCAGTGCTCACTCACCACAATGCAAACACCCGCGCCAGGGTTGATTGCACTCTCTTCTAACAGGGCGAAGCAAAAACAAAAACCAATGTCCGTTTTTCCCGCCAAAAAGCGGAAGAAAACAACAACAAAAAAATCAATAATTGTAGGCCGCTAGAACAAGCGATTTTAAACGTCTTCTAAAATCCGCCTTATAGAAAGATTTTTCCATCCCAATTGAATCCTTCTCGATGTTGACTTCTTCAATCTGGATTTTTGACGGTCAAGGCGAAATATCCATGAATAAGAATGATTATATCTCTTTTGTGCTAGCTGGGTATGCTGCGGCTATGCTACGGCTATCCAATTGAACTAACTAACTAGCAACGCTCATTGGCTGAAAGCACTGTCTCGGGCAGTCCGGGACTGCCAGGAACGGATAATCGAAGAGGCCCATTAACTGCCATGGGGTCTCGGTGGCAGTGATAGCAGGGGTGCAGCAGTAATGCAGCTAGTGTGTGAACATGGTCTGCAGATACTTCTGGAGTCTGAAGCTACTTATGAAAATTACTTTACGGCCAGTGGTGATGTCACATTGGCCACCACAACAATGGCCAACAGAGGCTACACGTGGCGTATGTCTGATGAAGAGACTTTATCAGAGTACCGGCATATGGCATTTTAGTTTGAGGGGACGCCATAAATTACCCGCAAAAAGCTAACCTTTGCGGGCAGAGCCCGATTGATCAGCCGGCTCATAAATGAGCCATGGTTTGGAGTGGTGCAACGTGCGGATGTGCGATCTGGTGAGGCTCTCGATGTAATTGTTGGAAAATTTTATCAAATTTATGACAAACACTACAACAAAGATTTACAGGTAGTGAAAGGCGGGCCGCACAAGGCGAACTCATGGTCCACGGACGACGCAATTACAAATTGAGAGAAGGCGCGTTCGGGCAATATGCGCATGGTATCAGAAAACAAGAGACCCAGAACCACGAAATGAACTGCGCGTTGCGTTTGTTAGAGCGCGTGTTGCGTGTACAGAAGGCAAATTGAAGACACCAAGGCACTAGCGTTTAAATTATTTTGCACTGAGAGCTCGCTACGCAGGTACAGAAGAAGAGCTCCTTCGAGAGCTCCAAAAGATGTACGTTGGAGATGCGAATAGAGAACGACTCCCGGATTACAGCGGCAATGAGAATCCTGATCTCGATTCCCCCATTACGGAGGCAGAAGTCAGATATGAACTTACCAGACTGAACCCGAAATCTGCACCAGGGCCTGATGGGATAACAAACAAAATGCTCAGAAACCTCGACGATGAATCCATCCGAGCTCTCACAGACTACATGAATAAGTGTTGGGAGCAAGGTGACATTCCAAGTCAATGGAAAGCAGCTCAAATCATCTTTATACCGAAGCCTGGAAAGAAACTACAACTGACAAACTTAAGGCCCATATCGCTAACATCCTGCGTCGGTAAACTCATGGAACATGTGGTTCTCACACGCCTCACGAGATACATGGATGATGGAGGACTTTACCCACATAGCATGGTTGGATTTCGACCAAAGTTATCCACGTAGGATATTATGCTCCAACTGAAACATCACATTATAGATGCGGGCGTGAAAACTCTAGATACCAAGGCGATACTAGGGCTCGATCTAACAAAGGCCTTTGACACTGTCACGCACAAGGCAGTACTACAAAATCTTCAAGAGCTGGATGTAGGACGTAAAACATACGCGTACATCAAGGACTTCTTGACGGATCGTACGGCAAAGATTACAATTGGGGGAACCAAATCGGAGGAGATCAAACTAGGGAATAGGGGTACTCCGCAGGGATCGATACTATCCCCCTTTCTCTTCAACGTGGCAATGATTGGTCTTCCTGCGAGACTCGAAAAAATAGAAGGACTCGGACACAGCCTATACGCGGACGACATTACCCTCTGGGTGGCGGCTGGAAGCGATGGGCATGTGGAAGAGATCCTCCAAACAGCAGTAAACACGGTCGAAGACTACATCAGAGACAAGGGACTGCGATGTTCCTCTCAAAAATCAGAGCTTCTGCTCTATAGACCCACATGCAGAGGTCGAAAAAGCATTAAGGAAAGGCCGGACGTTGTGGTCACAGTAGAGGGCACCAGGATACCGATAGTGCAGAGCCTAAGAATACTGGGACTCCGCATATCCGAAAACGGCCATAATGGAAAGCCATTAGACTACTGGATAATAGTGTTCACCAAACAATGAGACTAATAAAGCGGATAGCCAACAGAAACTATGGCATGAAAGAGCACTATCTTATTCGATTAATAGAAACATTCGTAATCATCCGTATTGTATATGTGGTCCCTTACCTTAAGCTCTACGCTGCGGAGAAAGCCAAGATAGAATGCATCATTAGAAGGGCGTATAAACAAGCCTTGGGACTTCCAGGAAATACGTCTAACGACAGGTTGCTAGCACTCGGAGTGCACAACACGTTAGACGAACTTATTGAGGCCCAGAGAGTGGCGCAGTATGAAAGACTTACGCAGAGTTTGACGGGCAGACACATCTTAGACGACATCGGAGTATCCTACGAAGCACAGCACGGACTGCGGGGAGACATCCCAATGAAAATAAGGGAACATCTCTCAATACTCCCAATCCCCAGAAACATGCACCCGGAGTTTCACGAAGATAGAAGAATCGCAAGAGCGAGAGCTCTCCACAAAAGATTCAGTAGTGCTAGGGACGTGGTCTATGTGGACGCGGCGGAGTACACAAATAGACAGAGTATGTCGATAGTTGCTACCAGTCTAGAGTGGCACTATAAAAACAGGAAAGGCTGAGGTGGCGGAGGAGGCTGCCTTAGCACTGGCAATAGCCTCCACGGAGGCCAACATCATAGTCAGCGACTCCAAGACCGCCGTCAAGAATTATGCCAAAGGAAGAATCTCGCCGGAAGCGCTACGAATTTTAGCCAACTATCGTGAAGATCGAGATATTTACATTATATGGGCACCCGCACACTCCTCCCTTCCAGGGAATGAAATAGCGCACAACCTGGCTCGAGAACTGACGGACCGAGCAGGTGACACGCAAATACTGGGAACGGAGAGAGACCGGATGACCAGCTTTACCGAAATAACCAAACACTATAAATTGGGCAGGGCCCGTTTCCCCCCCGGCACACTCCTCGCTAAGCAGACGGCAAGCGACAGCATGGCGCTTGTTGCAAACAGAAACATATCCGAACCCGGTGGCCTACCACCGTTACTATCCAGAACTTTACACCGATAGATGCAGATTCTGTCAAGAAAGGGCGGCTTTACAACACATGCTTGTCCTGGGACACCCACACAGAATAAAACGCACAAGACCAGAGAGCAGTGGGAGACCGCGCTGCTCAGCTCTGCACCGGAAGACCAAATTAAGGCAATCCAACAGGCCGAAGATGCCGCCAGAGCCCAAGGGCTCGAGGCCGTCATCTAGGTAGAGAGGCCTAGGCCTCACAAATCTGCTGTACAAAAATAAAGTTTATTCCTCCTCCTCCTCCTGAGAGCTCGAAAAAGAGCCTTTTCGGTGCCACGTTTAAGTCGGCGTTCGAAAAACTTGGACCACCGATTATATTGCCTGCCCTTCGAACGCCGGCGGGAGATATGACCGGCGACGTATTAGAATCCGCAGCATTACTGCTTCGCACGCAGGTTTCTCGAGATGATATCAGCCACGACACAACTCGACACAGGGCGTTTCGAGCGGGGGCCCCAGCCGTCTCGGCGGGAGCGACGATGTACCGTTCTCACTGGGCGAAATTGAACATGCCACGACATGGCAGGACTGGTTCGGCTCCGGGCCTTGACGGCATAACCCTTGCTATGCTAAAATTATTATTTGAATACCACTCGGGTTTTTTTCTACTCGTATTTAATTCGGCTTTGAAATTGGGGTATTTTCCAAAAGAATGGAACTAGGGGAGGGTGGTATTCATCCCAAAACCTGGACGACCACCAGACAGGCCATTAGTAATGAAGTCGCTTTTTGGAAAAATACTTGAAAGATGACTGAATTCGCGCTTATATTACTTCCTAAACTCTCACCACTTAATTCGTGACAGCCGATTCGGCTTCAGGCATGGAAGGAGTGCCGTCATGGCCCTGTACGCATTGCGTAACAGGCTGAGAGAACTAAAGGGATCAAAGAAACCGGCGGTAATGATCGCAATTGATTCTAAAGGCGCCGTTCATTCCGTGTGGCACCCGTTCGCTTTGTGCAACGGCATGCATGCCCGCGTAATATCTTCAACCTATACTTGAATAATTTTTAACTGGCCGGTCGGTAGTTTATAGATCAAACTTGGGGGACGTGTCTGAGGAGCCCACAAGGATCCCCGATTAGTCCACTTCTGTGGTTGTCCGGGAGCTTCTCGACTTGGAATTGCCGGGGGACGCGTTTGTACAGGCTTATGCGGATCACACGGTGATCGTTGTGCCGGGCGAAAGCCGAGCGGACATTGAAAGAAAGGCGGCGACGATATTAGATCGTGTTCACGAATGGTCGCAGGAGGCACGCGTGGAGCGTCGCCAAGTCTTTCTTTGTGGCGTTTCCCTACGGAAATGCGGCGGTGAGAGGGCAGGGACTGAAGGTGTGCTTGGGTGAAGGTCGGCTCCGGAAAAAAACAGCTTGAAAATTTTAGGAGTTGTCGATTGGGATTTCAGAACCATGTAGACTATATTCGCCAAAAGATGGAACAAAGCGTGCCCAAAATTTTAGCTTATTTCCGGCTGCATTATTCACTTAATCCTGGTACCATTCAAAATATCTATACTGTCAAGTAATTTTACCTGTTATCACCTATATGCTGCACCGGTGTGGTTGTCAGATTGCCCTGACAGTCAACTCAAGGAGAAGGATGAATCCATGCACCGAGTGCCGCTTCTATAGCAATAACTATAGCAATAACAGCAACCTTGGTTGTCCACAAGAAAAGTAGAAAGTTACCTGTCAAGAAAGGGGTTAGGCAAGGAGACACAATCTCTCCAATGCTCTTCACTACGTGCTTAGAAGAAGTATTCAAGCTCTTAGACTGGGAAGGCCTAGGAGTGAGAATCAACGGTGAATATCCCCGCAACCTTCGGTTTGCAGATGACGTCCTATTCAGCAACAACGGGGACGAATTACAGCAGATGATTTAGGACCTTAACCGAGAAAGTCTAAGAGTGGGGTAGAAGATTAATATGCAGGAGACAAAGATAATGTTCAATAGCCTGCCAAGGGAACAAGAATTCAGGATCGCCAGTCAGCCTCTAGAGTCTGTAAAGGAGTACGTTTGTCTAGGTCAATTACTCACAGGGGCCCTGATTATGAGAAAGAAATTTATAGAAGAATAAAATTGGGTTGGAGTGCATACGGCAGACATTGCCAAATCCTGACTGGGAGATTACCACTGTCGTTGAAAAGTGTACACTCATTGCATTGTACCGGTGCTAACATATGGGGCAGAAACTTGGAGGTTAACAAAGAAGCTCGAGAAAAAGTTAAGGACCGTACAAAGAGCGATGGAACGAAAAATGTTAGGCCTAACGTTAAGAGACAGGAAGAGAGCGGTGTGGATCAGAGAACAAATGGGGATAACCGATATTCTAGTTGACATTAGGCGGAAAAAGTGAAGCTGGGCAGGCCATGTAATGCGTAGGAATGATAACTGGTGGACCATTAGGGTTACAGAATGGATACCAAGAGAAGGGAAGCGCAGTTGAGGATGGCAGAAAACTAGGTGGAGTGGTGAAGTTAGGAAATTCGCAGGCGCAAGTTGGAATCAGCTAGCGCAAGGCAGGGGTAATTGGAGATCGCAGGGAGAGGCCTTCGTCCTGCAGTGGACATAAATATAGGCTAATGATGATCTACAGATACTCGCTCAAGCCGCGCCTCTTGCACTTGAGCTAGATCAAATTGTGGCCGAATTTCGGTTGTTTATTCAACGCCAGCCCATGTGTTTTGGGCCACAATACTACCAGTCTGATAAAGTAGAATTAAGGTATGACATCTGGAATGACCACCCATCGGAGAAGCAGATATATTTCCTTTTCGGCGACTAACATTTAGTGGGGCGTTATATAAAGCGATGGAGCCGGCCTTGCACATATTCGCTGACGGTTCGTATACCGAGAATTCTGCGGGAGCCGCGTATGTAGTGATGAGGGCTCAGCATCGAATACTATAAAAATAGGTGAATATCAAATACGAAATGCGAGTGGCGTGTATTGCGCGGAAGCGACCGCGCTTACAGAATCACTTGAGTATTTGTGTATACTATATATACAGGCACCTGCTGCCGTAATGTGTACTCTGACTGCCTGTCACATTTGTCGGCGGTTGCGGCTCTGGCGTCGACCGACGCGCGCGTGGTGCAGATCAAAAAAGCGCTTCGGCGGCTGTCTGTGAAATTCAACATTGACGTGTATCACGTGCGAGGTCACAGCAATATTTTAGGTATCGAACTTGCGGATGAGGCCGCACCTATAGCGCCGCGCGGTACGGGCTTCCAAGGGTGGCAAGGATCAGGTCAATTAAGAGCAAATTATACTCGCAGATGGAGCGTGACTGGTGCCGAAAATGGAGATAGCTGCTCCAGTTTACACTGGGCCCAATGCAGTCTCCGGTGAACTGGCCAGATTGGCGGTCCAGCGAAGCCTAGCGGGATGGAACGACCGGTTCGGGAGCCGTGGCTGGTGCATAACGTCCAGCGACTTGGACCCAGGCGTTCAATGCTTGGTCGTTTATGTTCAAGGAACCACCACACCGCTTTGGCTGGGGGTTCGTGGCTGACACCATGCTCTTATAACTCGAAGATACGAGACGCCCGTTGAGGCTGTCACAGCTAGCATCGGGCCTTCCCTGCATCTCTATGAGTGCCAGCATTCACCGGCCGGAGCCCTTGCATACATCTCAGTTAACTGGTGATGTTGCTTGGAGCGGGGTTACCCCATGATACATCCCTATCGAGACTTCGGTACGGACTTATTCAGTACAGTCTCATGCGTGACCACTAATCCCGGCTTACGGCGCCGGTCAGAAGACGGTTTGCTGGGGTCTGCTCGGCAGCACGCGCCCCGGCGGTGGCGTGGCCGTCTAAACCCGGGGCACACGCATTGGGAAGCGTCATATAACTCTTGATTGTCTCACAGCAGCGGTGTTGCGTTCGCGGTCACGTCCTGGCGCCGCTGTACGAAAATGTAGTTAAGTAAGACTACCCATTTGCGCGCCTGCTAATGCATGGCAGGCGTGCCATTTGGCTGTTCAGGACCAATCTGACGTGCCGGGGGCGGTGCTCGGGATGCTGCGGGCACTTTGACGTGTCCGCCGGCAGCTGTCATGGGCGCAGCACCCGACACTCGCGTCACCTATGATGTGACGATGCCGGCATTGGGGGCGCCCTGCGAACGCCTGCCCTGTGCCATTCAGGAGCTCAGTTCCCGCCAGTAATTATTTTCTATATATATATATATATATATATATATATATATATAGGCATCAATGTTGCCGAATCCGGCAACATTGATGCCTTCAGGTATAGAATATGTGGGTTTATGGACCAGTTGCCATGTCCCAAAAAGATGACGTGCTCGTGACGCCTGCGGCTGCAAGGATATTCCAAATCCGCCCCTAGGTTTGTGAGTGGTGGTGCTGGCTAACACTCCCAGGGTTCGTTCTAGTTGTGCAAACATAAATACTCCAGAAAGTGGATGAGAAAACGGCTTCGCAGTAGCTCAATGGTGAGAGCATCGCACGCGTAATGCGAAGACGTGGGTTCGTTCCCTACCTGCGGACAGCTGTTTTTTCAACCGTTTTCATTTCCATTAATTTATCATTTCTTTAATTGAATTCATAAGTACAGGTAGTTTCCCCTATGTTGTCCTTGGTGTCATTGTTTGTTGGCTTCTAATGATATATATATATATATATATATATATATATGCATAAAAGAATATCTTTTTTATTTCCCTTCTACATTTCTTATTAATTTATTTTGATCGTCGGGGCTTGCCCCAGTAGGTATCGATCCCTCTTTCACATTTTTGTTTGATAATTAACCGATTTTATTTTTTTCTGACTTCTAATTTCTACATGGTACTGGTTGACCCCGGCGGCACCTGCAGGTTTATGTGCAAGAAACCGATCTTCCTTTATTTGGCATTGACCATTTTATTTTTGTATTTTGCTTTCTTGTTATGTTATTCCACCGACACTTGTATGTATATAATTTCTGCCTTTGCGGTCATGATCGCCCGGTTGTCAGCATATGTATACGTTGATCACCTCATGCTTGCTATGCAGAATACTTTCAGGCAACAACCACCCGAGCTACCAACGTTCCATGGATACATTCTACAACATCATCATCTTCATCCCTATTTTTAACCGGGCACATCTCGATTTTTTATTATTTATATTCCATTTGACATTTCACCAAAATAAACGCTCTACGCGAGGAACTTGTGCCCTTGCTGATCGAACCTTATAGGATACAGGAATTACCGTGCCCACATTTTGTTTTCCAATTGGTTCTTCTTGAAGATATGCGCTTTGGGTATTATTTCTTACCCCAGTTCATTTTCTTTTCATTGGATTACGCCTGTTCTTGCAACCGTAGGAACGGGCTTTTGCCTCCATTTATTTACTTTATTTTCACACTCACCGAGCGAACAGACTTTGAAATGGGGCGAAATGCAAAAACACCCGTGTACCGTCAATTGGGTGCACGTTAAAGAACCCGGCGTCTCCCACTATACGGCGGGCCTCGCATTCATATCGTCATTTTGGCACGTAATACTCCAGAATTTGAATTTTATTCCGAAACATAAAAAAGTGCGAAACACCTGGAATTGACATTAGATCAGTAACACATAATAGTTGCACTTAACGTCGGAGCAGTTCCGACATTTTCAGTACAATATTGGTGATGCTGGCTGTTAGTGCCGCAAAGTCTCGTGCCTGTGGTAAGAGAACTGGCGGGAGTACGAATTCAGCGCCCGGACCGTGCCCTCGGAACGTACTGTGTGCATCTCACGGGGGCTGCTCGTACTGCCAGTAAAATGACGCAGACGTCGCCATTCTCCTAAGACGACTTCTTACTGAACGCGAAGCTTGACGCGCTTCGTGCCTTGGCGCCGTCTGCTCAGCTGACGAAAGCTTAGCCCTGCTCAAGTCACATTACATTGATTCGCTCGTAAGCCAGCAATGGCATTTGCAGCGCGAGTATATACTACCTGCAGTAATAATCGAAGAAAACTTCGGTGCTTGCGGCTGCCTGACCGGTCGCTTGCCGGTGTAGAGTGACCTGGAATATGGGAGAGTGTCCAAAGCGCCGCGCGAATGTATGGGAGGAGCGAGGACCGTTTTGTGTGAACTCCCGCGGCGCTGCTGTAGACTTCAGACTCTGCCCAGGCGGCGCTGCGGATGGATGGATGGATGGATGAATGGATGAATGAATGAGGCTGAACCCTTTAAACCGGGCGGTGGCATACGCCACCTAGCCATGACTATTAACATATTTTGTACTTTGTGGTGGGTGAAATTTCACCCCTGCCTTGATTTTATCCACCAATCAGACAACCTCTGTTTGGTTATTTCTACCCGCTTAAAGTCCAATGCTTTGAAAAAATCAGCCCCGTTGCCTTGCACTGTAGGGTTAAGCCCTTTACAGAAAAGTATGAGGTGTTCAGCCGTTTCCTCTTCTTCTCCACACGCACAGCACAACGTGTCTATACCTTGGTACTTGACTCTGTACATCTTAGTCCGCAATGCTCCCGTCCTGGCTTCAAACAACGAAGAGCTTCACCTAGAATTATCGTAGATATTTTCTTTGGCAATTTCTTGCTTGAAAGTTCGGTGTGTTCCCAGTGCTGATTTCGTCTGCATCCCTGTTTTCCACAGACCCCTCTCTGTTTCCTTAACATTTTTCTTAACCGCTGTTTCCTGGTTTGCACCCCTCCTGCAGTCCAAATATTTGATTGACAGTTTTCTGGTCAGCTTCCTCCATTTTGTATCAACATTCCTCATGTACAAATAACTGAAAACTCTCCTTGCCCACCGCTTTTCTGCATTTCTCTCAATCTCTCCTGAAATTCTATCTTGCTGCTGGCTTCCCTGCCCTCGAATGACGTACATCCCATGTCACCCTGTACCCCTGATTTGGTGTATTTCCGTGTGCTCCCAGAGCCAGTCTACCTACCCCTCGCTGCTTAACTTCCAACCTTGCTCGAACCTCTGATCTCATGCACAGGACCGCATTGCCTGAAAGTTCGGTATGTTCCCAGTGCTGATTTCGTCTGCATCCCTGTTTTCCACAGACCCCTCTCTGTTTCCTTAACATTTTTCTTAACCGTTGTTTCCTGGTTTGCACCCCTCCTGCAGTCCAAATATTTGATTGACAGTTTTCTGGTCAGCTTCCTCCATTTTGTATCAACATTCCTCATGTACAAATAACTGACTCTCCTTGCCCACCGCTTTTCTGCCATTTCTCTCAATCGCTGCTCAAGTTATATCTTGCTGCTGGCTTCCCTGCCCTCGAATGACGTCCATCCCATGTCACCCTGTACCCCCTGATTTGGTGTATTTCCGTGTGATCCAAGAGCCAGTCTACCTACCCCTCGCTGCTTAACTTCCAACCTTGCTCGAACCTCTGATCTCATGCACAGGACCGCATTGCCGAAAGTCAAACTAAAGACCATCACCCCTTTCCAAATCGCTCTCACCACTTCATAGCTATTGTAATTCCACAGTGTCCTATTTTTCATCACAGCTGCATTTCTGCTACCTTTAGCCGTCACATATTTTTCATGTTCCGTTAGGTACTCAGCCCCATTTTTTATCCACACTCCAAGATATTTGTACTTATCCACCACCTCCAGCGTAACCTCCTGTATCCTATGCTCGCTGCCCTGATTATCATTAAAAGTCATGACTGCCGATTTTTCTTTACAAAACTTCAAACCTAAGCTATCTCCCTCTTTACTACAGATGTCCATTAATCTCTGCAAGTCTTCCTTGCTGTCAGCCATAAGTACAATGTCATCCGCATGGTAATGACTGTTTAATCGATTCTCCTTGCTTGAAATAGGAAAGGTTGAAGCCAAGTCCGCTCCTCTCTAATTTTTTCTCTAATCCTTGTAAATACAGCATGAACAACAGAGGTGACAGAGGGCACCCCTGCCTAAGCCCCTGCTGTATCTCTATAGGCCCAGATACCTTGTTTTCCCATTTTATAAGCACCTTGTTACTTTTATACATATCTTTTAAAAGATTTCTTACTCCATCTTCCACATCTAGAGTGCCCAGTATGTCCCACAAATCCTTTTGGATTAGACTGTCTTAGGCTCCCTTGATATCCAGAAAGGCAAGCCATAGGGGCCTGTGTTCCTTTTCTGCTATTTCAATACATTGTGTCAATGAGAACAGATTGTCTTCTAACCTTCTTTGTTTTCGGAACCCATTTTGTAGTTCCCCCAGCACCTCCTCGCTCTCCACCCATGCCTGCAGTCTGTCCTTTATAATCTGCATCACCACCCTGTAAACCACTGACGTCACTGTTATGGGACGGTAGTTGTTTATGTCGGCTTTGTCCCCCTTTCCCTTATATATCATACTCATCCTGCTCAGTCTCCACCCGTCGGGGGCTTTACCGTCCATTATCATTTTTCTCACTGCCTCTCTTAATGCTTTCTTAGATTTTGGGCCCAATGTCTTTATCAACATAATTGGGATGCCATCAGGACCTGTCGACGTGCTACTAGGAACCCTCTTCTCTGCCCTTTCCCACTCGCTTTGTGCCAGTGGAGCCACTGCACTGACTAGTCCATCCTCACCTGATTGAGCACATGCTATGTTTCGTTCTTTAAATTTTTCTGTCATCATTGTTCTTATATGTTCCATTGCCTCATCTCCCTCTAGTCTAACACCTTGAGCTGTAACTATAAACCTCTGCTCTAGGCTAGTCTTATTACTCAAGGAGTTGAAAGGCTTCCAAAATTTCTTCGCTGCTTTTCTATCCTTTTTGTTTACTTCTGACAACCATTGGCTCGCATTTCTTCTGATCTTCTCATTGATCAAATGGGATGCTTCCGTTCTACAGTTTAAAAAACTCTTCCATTTTCTGCCTACATCAGTTTCTGGTTCACCCCTCTGCTTTGAATATCTGTGTTCCCTGGATGCTTCCTGACGTTTCTCTATGGCCTTCTTAACCTCCTCATCTCACCAGCTCTTGGGTTTACGTCTTCTGTTCCCTTTTTTCCTGACTCGTACCTTAGCAAGCTCTAGCTCAAATAGCCCTGTTAAATTTGCATATGTCCATTCTGTTTTTGTATCCTCTGAAATTACTTCCTCAATTTGCTGGGTTGCTATTTCAAGCTGCTTTTCCGAGTAAAATATCCCACCTGGTTGTTCATCTTGCCTCCTACCTACTTTCATTTCTCTTCTAAAACTCACCTTAATACGTTTGTGATCACTACCTAGACTTCTGGAGCCATATTCATCCATGTTCATTACATTTAGCCTATCGTGCATCCTATGTGACATTAGTGCATAATCTATCATCGACTGCATGGCTCCCTAACTCCCATGTTATGTGCCCTTCACACTTCTCAGTACTGTTGCATACAACTAAGTCATGCATTTCACACATATCCAGCATCATGTTGCCTGTTGAGTCTGTGTACCCGTCCATGTCTTCCACGTGTGCGTTCATATCTCCTAGTATAATAATCTCGCATCCTTCTCCTAGCTCATTTATGTCACTTGATATGCATTCCAGCATTTTTTTGTTTTCCTCTTTGGCATTAGCTCCTGTCCACAGGTATACAAAGCCAAGGAGTGTCTGCTCTCCTGCAACTTTCCCTTTTAGCCATAAATGCTCCTTGCATTCCTGTTTGACCCTTTGCCAGTTCATACTTTTATGAATGAATGCACCAATTCCACCCCCTTTTCTGCTGCCCTCTGTTCTATTGCAATATTCCCATGCATAGTCAGGATTACAGGGAGGTTGCTCCATGTCCCTAAGATGTGTCTCCACAAACCCGTATACCATCAGCTTTTCTTGCCTTAGTTGCTCGTCTATCTCCTCCCACTTCAGCCTATTCCTGCCACCTTGCATGTTAATGTACCCTATGTCAGAATGACCTTGCCCCTGGTGCTTACGTCTATTTCTTCTACCGATTCTACGTTTCTTGAATCTTGGAGCCTCTCTGGGTCCGTCTTCGTCTACACTGGTGGTCTTAGGGCTCTGGGTCACCCCAAAAAAGCCGTAGCTTGGCGCCCTATCCTACTACCTACGCTCCCGCCCGTGGTACCACTGTAGTGAATGCCATCCTGTGCAAAAGGGTGGGAGCCAGACTCGTACACTTCCCGGTTTACCTCCATTATGCCGTACCCAAGTGGTCTGCTCAGACCCCTAATGACCCGGTTAGCCTCAAGCACCCTCCATTCCATCCCGCTAGCCTGGCCCCGGACATGTGGGATTGTGCATATGGTCACATGCACATTTGCAGAGGTTTCTCTGAGTTTACGCAACCCAACCTCTAAATGTCCGTTTAGGTTCTGGCTCCTTCCTTTCAGCACATCGTTGAGAGCAGCATGGATAATGACCAGAAGTTCATGCTCCATGTTGTTCCATACCGCCTTCTGAGCTTTTGCCATTGCATCAACCGTGCACTTCCCTGACTGGGCCTCCACCGTCACCCGCCCGTCTGCCTTCACTGTTGTAAGGACGCCCTCCTCAACCCTAGCTACGTTGGAGTCCGCCACCACTAGGACCCTTCGCTCTACACGTTTGCCTCCCGCCTGCGATTGTCGTCCTCCAGTTCGCGCTAGCTGGTTCTCCACCCGCCGTGCGCCACTGACACGTGACGATGTGCTCCCTGCCGTTCGTCCCTTCCCACCCGAAGCCTGCCGCACTACATCGCTGTAGAGTTGTGGAACCGCCGTGTTGCCGCCGGCTCTCGCCTGCTGTTCAACGGCCCCTAGGCGTCCCTCCCTGCTCTCATGGCATGCCTCTGCCTGAGTCTCCGCGCCGTCCCCGCCGCCCGCCTGAGCTGACCCGGGATTACGCGCCGCCTGTGCCATTAGCGCCTCCACCCGCTCTTCCAGCACGGCCCGCTTTTCCCATTCTTCTTGTAGCTCGCCAGCTATTCGCTTTACCAGGACGGCCTCGGCCCCCTCCCTGTGAAGCAACTCGCCGATCCGAGTTTCGAGCTCAATTCGCCGCTCTCGCTCCACCTTCAGCTCCCCTTTGAGCTCTTCCACACTAGCTGCCCATTCCCCTTCCATTCGCCGCACAGCCGCCTTAAATCCTTCAGACGACCTGCACGCGAAGCTAGCCTCCTCAGCGTCGGCTAAACTGGCGAAGTGCGTCTCGTCGAAATAACACCAACGTTTGCACTCCTCGCATTGCACCAGCTCGTCATCACCCGTGTCCTTCCTAGCCTGCCGCACCATTGTCCGCCCGACCACCTAACGAGAAAGCCCACCAAAATAGCTGAAGAAAGCCCCACGGTAAGCCGTACGGCAATCTCGCTATCCGGCTACCTCCGCTAGCTTCCCTAACGCGGTTTAAAACTGCCGCTTTACACTGCTTTCACCATGCAACACGTGCGCCACAACCTGCTTCCAAAAAAAAAAAAAACTATTCGTTACCTACTAACGTCCCACCAAAATAACCAAGAAACTAAAAAAGCATGAAAAACAATTGAAAAACAACCTGATGACACCAAATGAAAAACAAACTGCTCCGGGTCCGGAGCAGCAGCGGCGCGGCAGTTCACAGAAAAAGGCCCTCGCCGCAGCCGGCGCTTTGGACACTCTGCCATAGGCTCCCTTCAATGGTCAGGCGGCGCTGCGATCGGCTCAGCCGTCAGCGCCGCCGTGTCAGTTCCGCGAAACACCGAGGCGGCCACTTCTACGAAGGCATGCTTCTGCGGCGCTCCTTTGAAACAAGTCGGGCGTTCTAAACTGCGGTCTTTAAGGCAATTGAAAACATTGAGGCCCATTTTTGACCTACGACACTCGAGAAAGGACGTCAACTTTACGACAACCAACATGTATTTCGCGTCAAAAAAGTAAACAGGACGGACATCGCAGCAGAGTTCTTGTCACGACAAATAAAGCACGTTCACGACGTCGAACTCAAAGTAAGTTAACAAATAAATAATTTATTCCGCTTAAGTGGGCAAATACGGCCGTAGACGTTTTTGAACTTTCATTTGTAGCTTCAGTATACTTCGAGCGTACCTTGCTTATCACATTTGTCGAGGTTTTGGCGAGTTGGCAGGTAACTTGAATGATTCTTTATAGAGCTTTTTTCTCCGTTGACAAAGAGCCTCGATCATAGTCTGGTGTTGTCATTCGGGCTCCAGTGTGAGAGGTCATCACCGCTGAAACATAACAGAGAGCAATCAGCTGACACTAAGCAACACCAAGACTGAACAAATGTGTGCTAGCGTGCGCGAGAGAAGTGCTATTTTGCGACTACTCGATGTGTGCTGCGGTGCACTCCAGCCTTAGTTCTGTTGTTCTAAACGCGAGAACACGTCGGCATGAATGAGCCCGGTTTCAGCAGTCGCGTCTTGATCCAGGCGCAGAAAGGAGCTGCATGTTGGCTTATTAATGCACAACAATTAAGAACTACAGTGCGTACAAAGGTCCAACGCGGAGCGCTTACGAAGCTAGATTTGACACATAACAACCAATGCACAGTTGTTTTGGAGCGAGACTAGCTAAACAATTATCCAAATCAATTTACAACAGCGGGAATCAGATCACGCGTGTTTATGCAGTTGTCGCTTTATTGTGCGTTTTCATGGACGCTGCCTTGTGTTTTTTTTCTTTTTTTCATTTTTTAATTTTGCGTTTGCGTCATAGTTCAACAGAAATTCGCAAGAGCGACTCTTACTTGACGGCCCAAATCACGACGATCCACCTTCAGCCACCGGGTTTCTCCCCACAGCCCCGAAGGGAAGCGGCACAATTTGATGCCGACATCCCCTTCGCGGTTGTGAAAATACCTAAAGCAGCAGTATATGCGCATGTTATTTTTGTTCACACTTCTCACGGAGGAGCTGCCGAGTGGTCGCGGTGAATCCACTGAAAATCTGAAAAGGAAGCTTTCAGGCGCGCGAGAGCGCAGTACGGACCAAGGTGAAACGGCGGTGAGGGCCTACTCGCGGGTGCTCACCGCCGCTGCTAGGTGGCGCGACATGTACAGCCAAACTGCATTGCAGGGTGCCTATATTCTAGTTACAGTGTACTCTAGGTCACTCTCAATAGACGAGAAAACGATCGCCTGAAGGCGCTGCTGCGCCTCCTGACAGCGCCCCCAATGTGGAAATTTCAAGCAGCGCGGTCGCTCCACGGTGCTGTCTCTGCTTTGTTTACATTGTTTCGCCCGCGCTTTCCTTCGCTGCTAGTGCTCACAGCGCTCCGTTTTCGACGGCGGCAGATCGCCTGCTTGCTGAACAGCGATGCAAAGACTGCAGTGCGATTTCAAGACGGTTGCCGACGCCAACAGTTTTTTTCGTGGCGGCAACCTCAAGAAAGGGGAGCGTCTGCTTCCACACGTGTGTGGTGTTTAAAAATTGTGGGCGGTGATGTGACAGTGAAAGCCAAGTGCGTGTCGGAGGTGTCCAACAAGATTGTGTACGACATCGAGTTAGAGGTACACACCGAGTCAGTCATTTAGTCACTTTTATTTCTCTAAGATGCAGTCACAAAGCGGTCATGCACGCTTGCAGAGATGTGCAGAGACGGTGACGATTGCGGTTGGTTTCGTTGGTCGCTGGGCGCGCACACACGGCTGCTCTCATTTTGGCTCCCAGGGAGCGCGTGGTATCAGCACTGTCAGAGCAGAAAGAACACATGCATTAGGCACCAGTAAGCCAATAAAATTAATTAACGATGTAAGTACTACATATGTGCATAATGCCTTATATCATGCTGTATAAATACCCGCCGAGGTGGCTCAGTCAGCTAAGGCGTTGCGCTGCTGAGCACGAGGTCGCGGGATCGAATCCCGGCCCCGGTGGCCGCATTTCGATGGAGGCGAAATGCAAAAACGCCCGTGTGCTTGCGTTGTAGTGCACGTTAAAGAACCCCAGGTGGTCAAAATTAATCCGGAGCCCTCCACTACGGCGTGCCTCATAATCAGAACTGGTTTTGGCACGTAAAACCCCAGAAAGAAGAAGAAGAAGATGCTGTATAAATATTTAATGTATATCATGCCTTATTCAATGAAGATGTTAGAGTCATAGCAACTCATTGCATTATTGAGCAAGGTATCTTTTCACTGGTCATGAGAAATCACTCGTACAAACTTATACGCGAAATGAACCCAGGTCACGGTAACCAGCGATTACCTTGGGACCAGCAGCACGAGCGCAAGAATTAGCGATACATGCCTTACCAAAGCAAATCTAGTTTCTCGTCGGGCGAATGGCCCCGCCGCAGCAAAAGTAAGCTTACACCGATGGCCGGCTACTACACGAAACGAAGATTCTTGGCGGGAAGAATGAAGCAGGAAGAATGTGCAATGTGGCAATTACTTTAAACTATGCTTGGATATTGTGAACCCAGAAAGCATGGCCAAGCAAAAAACATAACGCGCGCGACTCGGGCAGCTGCTTTGCGATCTGCCGCTTACCGACGCATGCGATGACCGCAGCTTGCATCAAATACGGATTGCCACCACACAAAAGACAAATAACGTGCGGCCCTATTTGTTGCCTGTACAACTAGGAATTTATGTTGCAGCGTTTGGAAAAAGGATATAATTATCTTGAGCCAGTCTTTGCCGATCGCGAGTGAACGAACAGTACAATCAATTAAATTCGTAGGTTTTACGTGCTAAAAGCACAATATCATTATGAGGCACGCTGTAATGGAGGGTCTCAGGAATAAATTTGACCACCGGGGGTTCTTTAACGCGCACAAAAATCAAAGTACATGGCAAGAACTGTATTCTTGCATTTCGCCACCATCGAAATGCGGCCGCCGTGGCCGGGAATCGAGCTCGCGTCGTCGAGCTTAGCGCCGCTACACGTATGCATTTACCGCTAAGCTAACACGGCGGATTTCACTGTACGATTCAACTACGCGACACGTCTTAATAAATGGCCATGCGCTAAATACAGGCACATTACTATTGCGTTTTTATCGAGCGGCCGTGATATTGCACGCGAATGCGAAAGTACGTGACTTACTTGACTCGGCGCACTGCAGTTATCCACGCTTGTCGTCTGTCCTGCTCGTACCACCTCTCCGGAATTCTGCAGAACTTCGCGGGCGGCTTTCGACTTTTCGAGGCTCTTGTGGCAATCAACAACACAGCAGTACTGCGTGCCACCTTTCCTGGTTGATGAGGTCGCGCTCGCCGTCACGAAAACAACGCACGCGGTCGCTCGCGCCGTAGAGAACACAGGCGCGCGCTGGCCCGCCGGCGACCTTCGACACTTCCATCCTTCCGCCTTTAGGTTGCCTCGTCTATGGTCCCTTTAGCCGGGGCTCGGTTAGGAGCCGCTGGCGCCACCTGGTAGCGTTAACATCAAGGACCTCACGCGCTTCCCACCGCTCTTTCCACTATCCAAGTACTCAAGTACACTGTCCACGCCTCCGCGCGCGCATCTAGAGTGACCTAGAATGACCTAGAATATGGGAGAGTGTCCAAAGCGCCGCGCGAATGCGTGGGAGGAGCGAGGACCTTTTTGTGTGAACTCCCGCGCCGCGACGCTGCTGTACCGGACCCGTGGGCTTTCCCCGCTGCGGAAGCCGCGCCAAGGCGGCGGGCGTCTGCTACGAGCCTGATATTTTGGTTGCTATTAGCCAACATCGCAATAATTTGGGATATATGAAGTACCACATCACCGCAAGGTAATACCGCAGTGACTCACCGCACAGAGAACGCGTTTGCCGGCCGTGAATATGGGTATTTTGTCAATTTCCTTCTATAGCTCGCTTGGTCCGCGCTTACGCGGCTGTTTGAGTAACGCATTCCGCGCGCTTACTTCATCTAGTTTTGCGTGGAATGAGCAACGTGAACGTGCTGCATAAGAAAAGCTGGATACCGCGATAATAATCAAGAGAACGTACCAGATATGGCTAGCTCATGCTAACGCTTTTAAACCCTATCGTTTCCTTTCTTTTATTTCATGCATTCGATTTGCTTTACGAGACTGCATCCCGCGCTCTGTTGTTTCTTTATTAAGGCGAAATCCTTAACTGGGCTCTTGGGAAGTGGAATGTGTCTGTTGGTCGATGCCGCGGTACCAAAAATAAATACAAACCGCGTAACTCTCACGGCGTCCACGGTTTGGTACATATACCACTTGGTATATGTACCAAAGTATAGTGTGGAAAGGCACAAATGTGTGACTAAGATGACTGATGGGTCATGGCATTAGTAACTTGACATACTTGCACTCACGTCACGATTAACGATAACAATATATGACGTGTGGTCATATGACGACGGCCAGAAATCCCTCTGATGCTGTGGGTGTGACGATAAAAACGTCTTGAATGCCAATGTCGATCTCAGCGTGTCGAACTTAACCATATATCATGAAGAACTGAGAGCACATGTAAAGGGTAATAATAGTAATAATTTCTGGGATTTTACACCCAAAAATCACAATATGGCTATGAGAGACGCTGCAGTGGAGGGCTCCGTTAATTTCGACCACCTGGGGTTCTTTAACATGCACCTAAATACACGGGTGTTTTATGCATTTCGCCTCCATCGAAATGTAGGCCGCCGTGGCCGGGAATCGAACCTGCGTCCTCGAGCTTAGCAGTACAACCTACCAAAGCCACTAAGCTATAGCACGGCGTGTATATAGGTAAAGGGTATGCGAGAAATATACGCGGCAAAAAACAAGAGAAACCAAAATAAATGAAACGCTAACACTGCAACATTGTATATTGCTGCATCTCGTTCGCGTAACAATATGTATGCCTTATTTCATAATTACGAGCAAACGTCAGAAAACGAACATGATGGATTACGTATGTGCAACTCGTCTTTCGCCTTCTTTTGTTGCAAGAGCGCAAACACTAAGCGAATTTTAACATGAAAGTAACTTTAGGAATATTTATTGCGTATGCTCGCTGGTTCGTACATAGCAAATATACTTACTGATCAATAACTACGTTCTTGTAGTTACGTAATGAAAGAGGCAACAAATCACGAGAACATAAACTTTTCATTTTTTTGCGGTTAGTGAAGGAACTATTTTAGGGATATGTAGAATCAACAGCGATATTTGTAGTGCATCAAAGACAGTAATTTTCAAGACGATTTCCTACTCAATATAATGCAAGCACAAACATCGTCACGCGCCATGAATTCTTGTTAGTTTACGTTTAAAATTACACGTTACGCAATAACTATGATATAAGGAGAAGTTACATGTTGGTAATTTCAGAGAGGATTCACGGATTATTATAACAAGGCTATTGCAGTAATAACGTTTACATAACAAATTAGTAAATGACTAGGCCAGTAGTAGCTATCTATTAATTCCAATGTAGAAAACAATATATTTGTTTAACTATATTGGCTGGATCGAAGGCTTTTCTTTCGAATGTCTGAATTTGAAAAAAAAAAAGCTCCGCTCACGGTGAACCTTATAAGGTACATCATGCGCGAAGTTTGTATTGAAGAGATAGCGTACAGCAAAAATTGTTCGTGTACGCAATCTCTGAAGCGAAATAAGCCAACAATATTGCGGCGTTAGGGCCGTCTTTGCTCCTTCTCTTGCTTCACTTACACCTTCTCACTCTGCTCTGTTGATAATAAAATATTGTCGTGGCTAAAAAATATTCGAATAAATATATGTGCATATAGCTGTAAACCACTACTGACCGTGAGCGAAAACCGCGTAATGGTGAGCGAAGAGGTCACTGCATGCACGTAAGTATTTCACTTGACTGCGCGAGTAATTTACTTTTTTCGTTACTCTTATTCTTGCAAGCATGGTGCTATTGTCCGCGTACATATGCGAATAACGTTTCTTTTTTTACGTTCTTTCCTTGCGCGGGTTCATTTAGCGCGTTTATACGCACGCACAGTTACCGTAATACCGTTCCCGAACTCTAGCACCAGAGCTAGGCCGCGCTGGTGAGTTTTGATGCGTTAGTTTTTGCATTATATTGCTGGCCAAGCACAAAGAAACGCTCAAAAATGGGTAAGCTCCATGCAGCACCACACTGTTGAAGTTAAATAGAGTTTAAGGGCTTCGCGTGGAAAACGAACGCAAAAAACTACAGCGCGTAGCAGACGACCCTCGCTTGCCTCGCGCTTCGCGAGAGCGAAAAGCCCACGGGTCCGGAGCAGCAGCGGCGCGGCGCGGCAGTTCACAGAAAATGGCCCTCGCCGGAGCCGGCGCTTTGGACACTCTCCCATATTCTAGGTCACTCTAGCGCATCGAGTAGAGTCAGGCCGCGCGAGACTAAATACCGACCGCAACATCGCCTAAAGTTAGCGGTATAGAAAACACTATGCTGGCAACTCTGAGCTGCTCCCCAAAACTAGCTCTTTCATGTACCCAGAATGGAGGCCGAAATTCCCTAGTCAAGTCGACCAGTTGAACAGGCGAACTGAAACTCGCTGGGCATATTTTTTCGCTGCTGCCCATGTGATTAATGATGGACCCGCCTATGCGCATTGTTCTGTTTATAATATTTTCTGTGTTTGTTTGTTTGTTTTAGCCAGGATTGCGTTATTTCGCGAGCGCTCACATGAATTCACGCGTAGATTGTTAAATCAACGACTTCATCTTCGGCGATGCCTTATGTCTTGTGTGGCATGTGCGATCATTTGGATGAATCGTCTTGGTGGCGACGATTGTTGACCCTTTTTGTGTATGCAAGTGGTCGATTGTGCGTGATAAGGAATCGGTTGGTCGCATTAACCTGTGTGTGTGTTTATTTGACCAGAAATTTAGTTCGCTCCGCCGTAATGCTTCAGGCTCTTTCTATGTTCTCAAATTGCGCAATCTGTTCACATCTGTGCGCCCACTAACCTCATGATTCCAAAAAGTCACGTTAGAAACATGAACTTTCCGTTTTCTTGAACCAGTAAGCTGTTGCCGGTTAGAGCTACGGGAAGTCCGCGTGGCAGGTCGAAAAAGTAAGGCGACTGTTGCAATGCACCTGTAGATCGTGAGCGCGTTTGTCAACGCAGATTATAGGCTGACTTTATTTGAACTTGTGAATCGATAAGTCGCGCAGTGTGTGCTGCTATGAGATGCAGAATATGCAAAGGCACAAACGGAACCGAGATCGAGTTTTCTCAGACGTGCAAAATTTTTACAATAATCGGTTCAGGTCAGCCTGCTAGCTGGAACCGTGCAGTGCTGATGACATGCTGATTGCAAAATAAACTGCACCACCATAAGCTTAGCAACTGCCTTGCGGAATAGATAGCATTACATTTGCTAAATGTTTTGAGCATCAACAAGATCGAACGACCTACAGAACGCTGATTTACGCACAGCAAGATATGTCAAGGACGGGTGGGAGGGCAGGTAGGTGAATGGCCTCGAAGTCCAAGCAGAAAAAAAAATATAGGAATGCTAGGCGCCGCCACGCCGTTCAAAAATCAGGTGAATGTTGAAGAGTGCGACAGTGACTCACGTAACAGAAAATAATTTTAAGAATGGGGGGGGGGGGGGGGAGGGGACCGTATAAAAGGCGTCAAGAACGATTCGAGAGAGCGTCTCGTCACTGCCCGATCGCTCAACACCAGACGGCCGTGGCCAGTCGCCTAGCTGAGGCTCACCTACCCTGTCGTTACACGTGCTAACTTAGATTTCTCATAAATAAATGCAACATAGTTTCATTTCTCTTCAGAATAAGTTGCAAGTGTAAACCTTGCGCCCACGTTCATCTCCTGCGTGCACACATGTTGAAATCTGGCGCACGCACGTACGAGGAGGGGGAGGCGATAAGAAGGCGAGCGCGCACGCAGTCGCGTGACTTCACTAGGGACATCTCCGCCTCGCAAATCTAGGGAACCGCACAAGACGAGATCTGGCAACACTGGTGTGTTCTGGTGGGGATTTAGTCGCTCCCGAGTCAGGCCCCGGAAACTCTCGAGTTCACCAAATGGCCACAGAGGGCGAAAAATCAACCACAGCGCGTTCCAGCATAAGCGCGCAAGTGGAGCTACTGTAATTTGGTCGAATACTTTAGTTTCTATTTTTTCTGCTAGGGGCGCTCAACACGACTCAATATTTGAGCTATTAATGTACATATAATAACCGACAAACACAATTACAGTGTCATTTTTTTACAAAATAAGGAGTCTATTGTTTTTATTGGACTTATGTTATTAAAGACCGTGCTTTTTTACTTGAATAAAGGTTTTGAGGCCTCACTGACATGTGATTAGCGGCAGCCCACTGGTATCGATTGCAGTCCGTGCCGTTTATCGATTCAAATTGTACGGCGGTTATATTTGCGAACGGGGTGGTCGTTTCCTTTGAGCAGCATCACGCAGGTTCATTTTAATTAGATATCAATAATACCTCAGCCAGTTTATGCGTCCAACATTCGATAGGTGCCACCAAGCGAACGTGTTTAAAGACGGTGAACTTTCTCAGCTGCGGCGTTTCACTGGCGGCTGCATGCACGGCTTCCGCCGTTTGTGATCTGCCGCGTTTGGCCGCGTTGCGTCTGGTTGCTCGAAAAAAAAGTGCTGGCCAGCACGAAAATTCATCGCTGGAACCGAGCACACTCTGCTTGAAGACTACCCACGAAAGCGGATTAACCTTGCAGCCCCTGGGATTGTGCGCCGGTGAGTAAAAAAGCAGTGCTTCGCATTTTCAACTTTGAATTTCTTTGCATGCGAGGCGGATAAAGCAGATTCCTGTCGTCATTTCTTAAAAGTAGAAAATAGTAATAATTCTAAAGTTATTGCCCTTCCAAAGCAATTCAAACGAGGCTCTTGCTACTTTGCCAAGTTGCTAAAATTGCTAACATGAGTACAGCATAAATAATACAGTTTTGGCTGTTTCTGCATAAATGATACACCGCGATAAATTCACTGCACATTAGTGACAAGTGTACTTCCGGTGATACAGTTAGATTAACTGCATTTGAGACATAATAAAATAACTGTGTTTATTACTAGTATCTGGCAGAAACAATTGTCATCTAATCGAGACTTGACTAAGCACAGCCCACACAAGGACACCACTGAAAGAAATGCACACTCAAACAGTGTTTGTGCGTTTTTCTGTCATGAAGCGTTTCGTGTACTGTTCTCTGTCATACATGAATCACAAACTCACGCACACTTCCAGCATAGTAATTGAGGTTCTTTTTTCTTTCGACTCCAGCCTCCAAGACGCTGCTCATATTTGGACTCATCCCTTTGGACTCTATTGTCTCTGGACATAGAAGTCAACCATGAACGTGTCTCCACTGGAAGTAACATCAAGGGCCAGAATCCTCACAGGGTATGTTTCTGAACACTTCAACTAGAACCGTGATTTTTCTTCATTTATGGGACTAACTTTTGTTTCACCATTTTTTGCTTACATGTGTGTCATGGCTTTGTCATTTCTCTTTTCAGGAAGACGGACAAAAGAGAGATTATTGGTCTGCAAGCTGCCCACGCTAAGCCACAAGATGCTCAACTGTCACCACAATGACAACAGGTCCTCTTGAACTATGTGCCTCAGCATGAAATGTTTGGAAGTTTACCAGATAGAGAGGTGCGAGCCCTATTAGGAAAACAGCAGTCTACAGTTCTGTATCATACTGAGCGGGAATGAGAAATTTGACATACAAGCTTAGTTGCTTTTAAGGGCACTTTATGACAATCGGAGAAGTAACATGTTGAGTCCCAACTTGTTTCTTTTGCAGTCATTATAGCCATGACGACCAGAACAGAAACGATGTAGCAAGCTCCTACTTGCTAATGCACAAACTCTGTGCTAATTTCTCAAGTTTGTGTGTGTGAAAGAGCATTGTACTAATGCACAATGCTCTTTGCAAATCAATTTGACGGGCATTAGTACCACGAAGTATCACATGCTCCCTCACAACAATAATTTGTTACATGAAAATGCAAAGAATTTTAAAATGATCAAAAGTGCTTAATGCAATTTTAAGGAAATGACACTTCATGATGAGTGAAACTCATTTTATTTTTTGATTAAAGTACCCTCAGGGACACAGCTATTACATAGGAACCATTGTTAAAAGCGCAACACCACACAACACAAGATAAGACCAGATGAGCACAGGTATTAAAGAGGGGAGTGGTTACAAAGTAGTAGAGTAAAACAAGTGCAATGAGTTCTTGTAACATAATGATTCTCCTGATTATACAATGTTAGCTAATGTTTTGCAAAAACGTTTGTTATCTGTGATGGCTACGATACTTGGTGGTTCCATTTCTGAAATGTACGGGGCATGAAAGAAAGACTTCGTGTTCCATAAATCAATTCCTACCTTACTGCGATGATCGACGCAGTTTGAAATGCACTGAGGCCGCAGTATGAAGTCGTCATGAAGTGTGGTGTGATAGAAAATTTTATGAAATAGCAAAAGATGGCCGACTTTGCAGCGATTAGCTAGTGGAATGAGTGCTAGGCCAGTTTACATTGAAGTTATACTCGCGGTACGGTTATAATTAGAAATAAAAGTATAGTTATTTTGTACTAGTTCAAGTGAAGTAATAAGATTAACACGACTGGCATCCCATATTGCAGATGCATATTCAAGTTTCCACTGAATTAGTCTTGTAAAGCTGTAGTTCTAAAGTAGACGGTGCTTTAGAAAGGTTGCGCCATAAGTACCCGAGCATGTGATTAGCACTGCTAATGACGTACTCTATATTATTGGTCCAATTTAAGTTATTTATATGACATGACAAAATCTAAGGGAACGTTGGCATGGCAAGTGCTAGGATTAGAATTAGATCTGGAAATGCGCATGATTTTACATTTGTTTACTACAAGAGGCTCATATACAGTTTGCATGAAATCAATAACTAGGCTAGTACTGCACCATAAGAGATAGCTAGAAAAGGCAAGCTCACACAACCGGCCAGCCTATTTCACACTTCACAAACTTGAGAAATCACTAAAAGCAAATTTTCTGTCTCTTCAAACAGCAGATGACAAAACCTGCGCACAGTGTGCTCCCAAAAATATTTTGAAATGTACTCGCAGAATAAGTTCAGCTTAACGTTCAGACAATCAACAGTGAACGAGCAAGGGAAACCTCAGCGTGGGAACTTGTCTTCGTCTCGGCCCTCACAAATATGTTTGCTTGGTGAAACGTTGGCTTCAAGCTGAGGCTTCCCTTGGTCACCTCTGTTACTCAACTGAAGTGTTCATCTCCTTGCAACCTCTTTGCTGTGTTTGAATACCTATACCGAGATTCTTTTTCAACATGAAACCACAAATTCCATTTTCCAAGGAACTGTGAGCATTAATTGGGCTTGCTTATATGTTGATTTAGTGTCCTTGTTTATTCACACAATATTTCCAGAAGTCCTTGTAAGCACTGCTGTCTCCATAACGTTCCTTGGTTTCCCTACGAGTACTCCACTTGTGTCAAAGCCTTTGCTGCCGCACCTGAACACTAAATGTGCAGCAGAAAAATATCAAGAGCAGAAAATGTGACGTAAAATTTAGCATAACGCCCCCCCTCCTACACTTCGTGCCTCTCGCCAATGTGTTATGAGAGCAATGAGACATTGCAGCTCGAGCTTATCTTGCTGACAGTACATTTCTGCCGAGTAATTTTTTGTGTTCCTTTCTTTAATCTATCAGAAATCGTCGAACGCAGAGAATATAAAACGTCAAGCAGCACTGTACGCAATACAAGTACGAGGGCAGCTCGGCATAAATATCACTGTCTGAACCTTCGTTCTCCCTGCTTTACGGCACGCCGAACACGATGAGAAAACTTCGCTCGATTTCAGCTTTGGGTCCCGATAAATAAATAGATGGTTATCTGTGTTTCTGTATGTTGTAAACTCAGTGACGGACAACATTAAGTCCACCTGAGCTGTACGAAAATTGTGATCATGTACTGCCTCATTCACCATTGACAATAAACAATGTGCGCTTACTTGTTTGAAGTGTTTTATTGCCAGTTGAGGCCTCTCGGTCACCTGGCGACATAATGAAGATATCTGTAGTCATGTTAGAGTACAGTACACACGAATACCTCCCCGAAAGCGGTAACAAAACGCCCCAAACCAGCGAGCGAGCAGCGCGACCAGCTTTACGAACCGCTACCGTAGCGGCCATATTGCTCACAACCTAATGATGATGATTTTAGTTTCGATTCTGCCAGCGCCATCTCTCGGTCGTATACTTTAGTTCACAACGCCACCGCTACGCTTATTTTCGTTGCACTGTGGAAGGTACAGTTTCCCTTCTCTAAGTTTGTATGGGTGTTCTGTGGTAGAGTGTACTAGACAATGGTCGAGTGTGCCGAACAGCGCTCTGCCGCTGAGGCGCCGCGTGTGGAAAAATAGTGCGAGGGCGCTGCGAGCGAACTGGATTGGGGCGGAGACGCGCTCCGCGGCATATTCAACGTACTGTCGCTGCGGGCGCCGAGGCCGATTGCGCATAGTATGCTCTTAAAATAGCGCTTTATTTCAACTGCAAATTTATGTTTAAACCATTTTGCCAAACATATATATTTGAGGCGTGGATTATACAACGCGATGTCTTCAATTTTGCTGTCGTTGTCAAGCGCGTCGTCTGCTAGCGATCGCGCGTTCGCTACGCGGACGTTGGCGGACGCGCAGTTTTTCTTTCAGAAACTCTGTGCAGAACATTTTTTAATGGTTTAGTTGCTTCGGTGCGCCCATGACTCTTGACGGCCGGTGCCAAATGTAGTTTTAGCCAGGTGAACTGCTGTTTTTCCCACTGGTTTTTACCTCTGGTAAAAGTAACTGGTATCTCCGCACCATGAAGGCTACGTAAGAAAATTTTACTATTGATATCGTGTCATTTTACACGCGCTTCTTGTTGGTGGATTTTGATCAGGGCCAATGTTCGAAGAAAACATTATTAGGGTGTAATAAACCCGATTTATTAACTGCGTGGCGCGAAGAATGACCAATGTATTTCTAGGTAATTAAATCAGAGGGTACACAGACATATATATTTACGACATATATATAGGTAAGGGAAAAAATAACAAATATTTTAAATGCAATAATTGAAATGAAAAAGTGAGAACTCGGGACCGGAATAAGCGCACGTGTTTGCAGTAACAAATGCACTTATTAGTGAATACTGTAAATAAAAGTCTCATTCGCAGCAATAATATTCATAGCAGCAAAACCATCTGATATATATATATATATATATATATATATATATATATATATATATATATACCGGGTGTTTCAGCGAACACTTTCACAAATTCTTAAAGGTTGCCTGTGGCAGATAGCACAGTTCTAGTTCATGAGCTGGCCTACTCGAAAAGGCGGACATTACTTGCACAAGAAATTGAAATGCATAATCGACTAATTAACAAAAAATTCAATAATTAAGTTTTTAACTAATTACCTGATGGCCCATATTGCAATTTACAAATTGTAGCTGTAGAGTTCTCAAGGCGGATCCACTTGGATTTGTGGAGAAATGCATTGGCGTTCCAGTTAGGTTCTTAACAAAACGTCGCTTTTTGCATTGAAGCACAAAATTAACAGGAACACCAATGCATTTCTCCACAAAATTCTGGAATTAATATCTCAGAACTGGTGTCATCCTGAGAATTCTAAGTCGATCCGCCTTGCGAACTCTACGGCTACAATTTGTAAATTGCAATATGGGCCATCAGGTAATTAGTTAAAAACTTAATTATATAATTTTTATTGCGATAGCAATTATATGGACACTCAAAAGCAGATTTCTGCCGTCGGCATCGCCGTCGCCGTGAGGTTCCGTATGACGTCAATGGGGATGAAATCGTGGCCGCGCGCCGCCGAACGCTGTATGTGCGAGTGAAAGGGCGCGAGGGACGCGCTCTTTCACGGGGAGTGAACGCACGGCGGAGAACAAACGCGCGTTCTGCGCCGTGCTTCCTTAAGGGCTGCAGAAGTAGGCGTCTCTTTCCTCCTTTACAATCACCATATATGTAGAGCAAACGCGCCTTCTTCCGATGCGCGAGAGGCCGTGGGGGAGGGGGGGAAGGGGGAGGGAAGGGAGGCGACGTTTAGCTGCGGCACCAAGTGCCTATTTATAACAGAGGCGCCGGCAACAGTCACCAACGCCGCACGCATTTTGAGAGAACGCGGGCAAAACGCCGACGGCGTCGACAACAGTTCTGCACGTTGCCGGTGCTGCTGCATGTCCAAGTTTATACAGCTGATAAAGCTAATATCATTACTCCGTATAGCTCTCTACAAATTTGCTATCGCAATTGATGCTTCACCTTTCAGGTGAAACTGCGACAACTTTTTTGTTAATTAATCGATTATGCATTTCAATGTTTTGTGCAAGTCATGTCCGCCTCTTCGAGTAGACCAGCTCATTAACTAGAATTGGGCTATATGCTACAGGCAACCTTAAATAAATTTTGAAAGTGTTCGCTGAAACACCCTGTGTGTGTGTGTGCGTGTGTGTGTGTGCGCAAGTGTCATTGATATACTGTACGACGCCGAATAGTCATTTCCGTTCGAATGTAAGGCATGACAGCACTATTGAAATCTCAAAGGTGAGTCACTGCATGCAAGTGAGCACTGTTATTCCGAATGATTTTGCTGCCGGAGAGTCTTAGCTGTTGCGTAGAGGCGCAGTTCCTGAGAGAATTAACGGACGGGTGTTAATAAGTCCTGCTTAACAAGTTCCTAGCTCTCATTCAATATAGACGCCCCGTTTTGGGGCAGCCTGTAAACCTGCTAACTTGATTCAGACTAGGAAAACTTTGTTTGACAGTCTCACCATGTTTGCAACCCATTAAAACTGGGTTCCCCATGTGATACGTACACTTATCTTCTTCAAAGAACGCAACAGATCTGCACATATCTCTGCGTGTATGTGAGACATGCCGTTCCTTTAATTGTTTCATTAGGGTCGTTATGATAGCGCACCGGATAACTGAACGCAGCCGTTTATAATATACAAGCTGCAGAGTTGAGCGGTCATACATTTGGGAACGGCATTACATTTATGCATGCATGCATAAATGTAATGCCGTTCCTGCATAAATGTAATGTCGTTCCCAAATGTATGACCGCTCAACTCTGCAGCTTGTATATTATAAACATGAAATATAGGATAAGCGTAACATGTTTTTCTCGGAAATCAGACTCGAGAATAATTTATGTTGTTTAGACCCCCAGAAATAAGCCGAAAAACACAGACAGCCACCTGCTTCTTTCTTTTTTTAATATAAGCAAATTCTTCGGTTTTACGTGACAAAACCACGATATGATTATGAGGCGCCCGGTTTAGTTTTTGCCACCTGGGGTTCTTTAAAGCGCACCTAAATAGAAGTACACGTGTCTTTTTCCATTTCGTTCCCACCTGGATTGAAGCCGCAAGCTCCAGTTTAGCAGCTGTCACCGACCCCGTGAACGAGGCGCAGACGCCGGACTAAATTCCAAAGCCGAATTATCAGCTTCCGAAAATAATCCCACGAAAGCAAGGACAATTAAGAATGGGCCCTCTGGTGCGCCAGCGAACGCCGGTTGCTGTCCAAAGACCTAGTCAGAGCCGAGAGTTGTCAAAACACAACAAAATATATTCTTCACGCAAGGCAGTTACACACACATTTGCACACTTAGGGTAGACACAACACAATACAAATCAGATGGGTATTAAACAAAAGAAAATAATTCACGACAAGCACTAAGAGTCCAACACGTAAAGTACAAAATGAAAAGGAACACTAAGTGTCCAATCGTATTCACCGTGCTGGTTGGTCTTGGAGTCAGACGATCTCGGCGTAACTTGGGGGCAAATCTCGAAGAAGGAACTTCTTCCGGAAATGCAGACGCTCGAAGAACCCGTCGACTAGCTTGCCGGGGAATCCCCTTCTTCCGCAGACGCTCGGTCTTCACGTTGCATCACTTCACCGGTGCGGACTCAACTCTCGAACTCCTGAATTCCTGGATTCCACCCTCTGATTCTCGCACGGCGGTTATATAGCTTCCACAGGCGTTCTCGAACATTCTTATCGGTGTCGTGATCTCGTAGCATGGCCAAAGCTTGGGAAGCTTCTACTCTTTTAGGGTTGCCAGATGGTCCCAACAAAAAATAGCCAAATGATCTCAAAATGTAGCCCAAAGATAGCCAGACTCAAATTTTTTGTTACCCAAAAGTAGCCAAAAACATAGCCAAAAGTTTGATGATGTTCTCCAGGTGTCTTATAGATGGTGCGGATGGTTTACCGCGTATTTCCGGCTCTAATATTACTTCCGCCACATGCAACCAGCACAACAGTGGCCTCAAGATCTGCGAAAAGAATTCTAGTAAGAGCTGCCACTCAGACGTGGATTTGAGACAACACTTATTGTTACAACGAGCCGAAGGATTTCGTTTCCGATTGAATAATGACGCTATCAGTATCTTTTGAGCCCTACGTTGTGAGCTAACTTTAGTTCACGCCTTGCTTTACTCGAGGCATTCTTTCTATAAGTGTCGGGAAAATACTGCCAGCTCCAGCCTCTAGGATCAGCGTCGACTGGTCACGATCAAGTGCCCAAGAGACGGCCCGAGCTCAATGCATTTTAGAATAGTGATGCCTTTCCTAAGCTTGATTCATAAGATAAGCGTGTTATTTCCATCCCGCTCTCTCTCTCTCAATTTTGTATTTTTTTTTACTCGAAAGCAGCTTGACGCTGAGTTAGCAAATGCTGCCGCTTAGAGACACACTGGACTCTGGAGAAAACTTGAAAACTTCTCGCATTTTCCTCGTGCGAAGAAGGGACAGTTGTGACTGCAATAGTACAAAAACGGAACGACCTGCAGGCCCGTAGCAGAAGAGGTGAATTAAAGTTTACAGTTTCAATTGCCACCTGGATTACGACGCTGGCAATAACCCAGGTGGTATTATAGTATCAAAGCGCTGAAATGTGCAATTTTTAAACAGGGATTCCCTTGCAAGATTCGTGCAATCTGAAAACGTGTGCGTAAGTTCCTGTGAATGCAGGCACGAATGCATGTGTTGCCAAATTTCCGAGTGGGGCTGTGTAACTTACCTTCAGTGGGACTTGAAAAAAATAAAATGTAATTCCACTAGGGAACACATACGCGCGCGGCGACGAGGTTACCGTGGTTGAACTTAGACGCAACCTCACAGCGACGACCATGACCACGGTAGAAATGCACTTGGAGTGCTCGTATAATTGCTATCGCAATAAAATGAAATACCTCTTGCTCATTTACCTGTTATTTTATCATAGGCAACCACTTTTGTTAGACCTAGTGAAAGCATTCTCACGTTCCGAAAATACTCATTTTACGGGTGGTCAGCCCGCCGGGGCAGACAACAGTAAAGGAAACAAGCCCGCGCACTCTGATAACTCGTTCTTCGCCAACACACACGGCTCGACCAGGCTGGCGCACCCTCTGTTACTGTCACTACGTCACACTAAGTGAAAATGGCGCACGTGCGTTCTTGCTTCTGCAAAAAAGAAACGGAATAAATATCGCATAGCGCATTAGATTATCCTTTCTTTAATAAAGCCGGTGGGCCGGCAATATCTGTGTGTTTCCAAAGACTAGAAGGGCAAGAGGGGACGGAACGGCAGTGGTCCTCCACGCGCACCCTGCCGTGGCTACCGATCTTGAGATAACGGCAGACGACGAGCGAGTACAAATTGCGCTCGTGCCTGTGCCGAAGTTCGTGATCATGCGGGAGCCTCACGCAAGACCTTGACCCTACCTTAAAACATCCTCATTCTCAACTGCAATATTTTAAAATTTGAATGGCTTTATGCTTTGCAGATGCAATAGTTGCCTTCAAATGCGGAATGAATTTCGGACATTTTGTAATAGAGTAAGAAATTTGCCGAATTTCTTACTCCATTCCGAAACAACGCACCACCAGACGCTTTTAAAACCAAATATGCACATAAAGTAAAACTTACCTTTGAAAGAGGGGTCCTTCTCCCAATCCTTCTTATATGCACGGCTGTATTTCGCCCACTTGCCCATGCTTAGTTTTGAGAACGGTTTTCTTAATGAACCACGCGTGAAGCGGCAGCAGATGGCACCGAAACCAAAACAAAGGAGAGCTTAGCCTGGAAAGACGTGTAAACACGGCAGCGATGACTTTACGCCATCCATTCAGCGCCGACATTGCCCAAAAACACAGCCTTCGAGATTGCCTACATAACGTTTTAGCAGCAATGAGCTTTGGGTTTTCATAAACCGGCGTTCCCAAATTTTGTCAGTGCTGACGTGGTCCCCGGGACCCGGAACTCCTTAATACGAAAAAAGCCCAAATATAGCCTTGTAGCCAACTCGGAATTTTCGACGTCAAGCCGCGTAAAAAGTAGCCCAATTTGGCTATTAATAGCCCAATCTGGCAACCCTATACTCTTTTCTCGTACCTTCGACCGACCGCTGCTGTCGGAACATTCTCGAGGGGGGTGGGGTGATGACTCATGCTGTTGGCGCGCGTTCACGCTGTAGTTATGTCTGTCGACTCGTCGGGTGAGAAGGTGTCTCGGCGCGCGCGTGTGCTCTCTCTCTCTCTCTCTCTCCGGTTGACGTCGCTCCGTCGAGTCTCTTCCAGACGTTTCGGCGCCGTTGCTGTTTGAGGCGTATGCGCTGTCCGCCTCTGTTGAAGTTGCCGCGGAGCCGGCGTGTTCTTTCGCTGGCTTGCGTGATACGCGGCGCGCGCTTGGATTACGCGCTCTTTTGTGACACTGCCCCCCACTTTAAGAATATTATGCAATAATATTCAAGAAAACACAAAAGAAGCGCGCACAAAAATCCACTACGCACGAGTCCGTAAGTCCATAAATCGATCCACCACAAATCACACATCACTCGCGATGCATCGAATGCAAACACAAGTCACACAGGTTCACTTGGATTACACAATGACACATCCCTCGCATAACATGTACACTTGCACTATACAATAATACATATTTCGCGTAACAAGGCAAACATTTGAAATATAACATGTGCAACAAGTATACAACACTATGACGGCGTAGTTTACAGAACAGAAACAAATACATAAACATAAACATGATACATAAACAAACACTCGGTGCACTCAATCAAAACGCTTTGCACCACGGATAATCGTCAACGGTTCTTAAATTTAAATTTTCTGTCCTTGGTCTTTCGAGAGTAGTGTTTCGCGTGGTTATGGGGGGTTTGGGTCGGTTTATTTTCGGAATTGGGCGTGGAAAGGAGCTGGAAAGGTTTTGTCTGAACCTTTGTTTGAGTTCGGTTGTCTGCTGCCACGGTGCTCTCGACAGCTGCTGATGGATTTCCGCGTGGCTCTTCAATCGTCGAGGGTTCGATCTTCGACTCCTCTTCCAAAGGTTTCGGATCGTCTGGGGCGCGAACTCCCTCGATGTTCCCTAGAATTAGGTCATACAGTGGACTGTCCATGCAAAGCGCAGTGACTTTCCCACTGTAATAGGGGGTCTCGACCTCAATCTTGGCTTCAGGAAGCTTCCTAGTCGTACCATCGATCAGGAAAACTAAAGTGGTTAAGTCCCTTCGCACGATCACTGTGCTGGTGCCGGAATCTCGTAACACCGTGAATTGTTTGTCTCCCAATTTTCTGGCAAGTACGGGCATTCCCTTATCGGGAAATTCGGGGCGTTGGGTCATCACCGCATTAACGACCGGAATTCTTTTTCCGTCTCGGAGCTCTACAAGGTCGTCGTTTACGACGTCTTGGTGTTTTGGCGGGGCATACACACAGGATGCTTGGGGAGTTTCCTTCACTCCGTTGCGACATGAATCGGCTTTGTGCCCCGTTCGCCCACATTTAAAACATTTAACCTCGTTGGGGCGCGAAAAATTGGTTCGACAATTGCTAGCATGGTGGCCCAGTCGGTTACAGAGATAACACCTCGGAACCGGCTTCTGAGGATTTCTCCTTTCATCGGATGTCGGTTTCTTTGCGTCCCCTGGCTCCTCTTATCTGATCTTGGAGGATTGGTGCCTCCCTGTGCTTCCAAAAATTGGTCTGCCAATTCCAACATATCTTGAAGCGATTTAGCTTTCCTTTCTTTCAGATAGAGTTACAGGCTCGGGTGGCAACTGATAAGGAATTGCTCCTTGATCAGAAGCTCTCTAAGTGCACCATACTCCTGTGCAGTCTCTGAAAGTTCGGTCCACCTATCAAAATAGCGACTGAGCGGCGCGGCGAATTGCGTGGCGGTCTCGCCATCTGCAGGCTTTCCAGTCCTAAACATGTCTCGGAAGCCTTCTACGGTGAACCTAAATCTCTTCAGTAAAGCAGCTTTCACCCTTCCATAATTAGAGGCATCGGTTGGCGTCAGCGTACCGTACACACTAAGTGCTTCACCGCTCAAACACGTACTCAACGCAGTGGCCCATTGATCCTCTGGCCAATTCTGGCTTTTAGCAACTGTCTCAAATCTGTGCAAGTAAGCATCCAGATGATCTTTTCTTTCATCGAATGCCACAAGCAGTTTGCTTGGGTTCAGACGGAAGCTAGTTTCTTCCCTTTCAGTGCTATCGACTCTTGCCTGAGCGGGAGCGTCTGTGCGCTGCTGCAAACGAAGTCGTTCGAGTTCTCACTCGTGCTGTCTTTGTCTTTCTCTCTCAGCTAATTCAGCTTCTCTTTGTTCTTTTCGCTCCATTGCCTCTCTTTCTCGCTCCTTTGCTTCTCTTTCCTCTCTTCGCTCCATCGCCTCTCTTCTTTGGCCCGTTCGGCCGCTAGCTTCTCTCTTTCTACAGCTTCTTTTTCCTTCTGACTAACCCACTTCCGTAGTTCCGCTCCGGAAAGACCCATCTTTTCACCAAGGGCAACTAATTTCTCGAGATCCATAATGCCCTTCAAAAATCTAGCCGAGTGCAAAAAATATCTGCCTAGATTTCAACTATCAAACTGCTCTCTGCACACAAGTTAGCAAAACGTGGCGCAACACTCAAAATCGTTTACAATAGCAATGTAAACGACCCTAGGCTCTTTCTCCCTACAATGGACACACAATTTGCACCAGAAAGGTCCTGTCGCGGACGCCAGAAATATTGTCACCGACCCCGTGAACGAGGCGCAGACGCCGGACTAAATTCCAAAGCCGAATTATCAGCTTCGGAAAATAATCCCACGAAAGCAAGGACAATTAAGAATGGGCCCTCTGGTGCGCCAGCGAACGCCGGTTGCTGTCCAAAGACCGAGTCAGAGCCGAGAGTTGTCAAAACACAACAAAATATATTATTCACACAAGGCAGTTACACGCACACTTGCACACTTAGGCTAGACATAACACAATACAAATCAGATGGGTATTAAACACAAGAAAATAATTCACGACAAGCACTAAGAGTCCAACACGTAAAGTACAAAATGAAAAGGAACACTAAGTGTCCAATCGTATTCACCGTGCTGGTTGGTCTTGGAGTCAGACGATCTCGGCGTAACTTGGGGGCAAATCTCGAAGAAGGAACTTCTTCCGGAAATGCAGACGCTCGAAGAACCCGTCGACTAGCTTGCCGGGGAATCCCCTTCTTCCGCAGACGCTCGGTCTTCACGTTGCATCACTTCACCGGTGCGGACTGAACTCTCGAACTCCTGAATTCCTGGATTCCACCCTCTGATTCTCGCACGGCGGTTATATAGCTTCCACAGGCGTTCTCGAACATTCTTATCGGTGTCGTGATCTCGTAGCATGGCCAAAGCTTGGGAAGCTTCTACTCTTTTCTCGTACCTTCGACCGCTGCTGTCGGAACATTCTCGAGGGGGGGGGGGGGTGATGACTCATGCTGTTGGCGCGCGTTCACGCTGTAGTTATGTCTGTCGACTCGTCGGGTGAGAAGGTGTCTCGGCGCGCGCGTGTGCTCTCTCTCTCTCTCCGGTTAACGTCGCTCCGTCGAGTCTCTTCCAGACGTTTCGGCGCCGTTGCTGTTTGAGGCGTATGCGCTGTCCGCCTCTGTTGAAGTTGCCGCGGAGCCGGCGTGTTCTTTCGCTGGCTTGCGTGATACGCGGCGCGCGCTTGGATTACGCGCTCTTTTGTGACAGCAGCGCAAAGCCGTATCCACGATATAGGCACTAATTAGGCTACCGCGCAGGCTTTCTTTCTTTCTTTTTTTTAAGTATCGACTGGAAAAAAAATTCCACGTACGGCTTACGGCCAAAGATTAGCATATAGAATGGCTAACTATAAAACCGTTTTCGGCGCTCGAGGTCCGACTGGAATAAATAACCCCGTACCAATTACTCCGCATTCTGTTACGCGAGAAAGGCGGAAACTTGAATGGAATGTTGCACTGCAGTTTACTCTTTTTTTATATCTATATCAATGCTTCCCGTAAATCTACAAGGCGCCGGATGGGGCAGATATGCTTTACTTGTTTGAAGCGGCAAGCAGGAAGGTTACATATGTCGCTTCGTCTGCGTTTCGCAAGACCTACTGATAGAAAACTATATGCGTAAAAATACACACGAGAGATACATGCTGCTGAAGAACGAGAAAAGTATTTTTTTCTCCAAAGGGAACCGTACAATAACATAGCAGAATGAAAGCCGACACTGCGGCCGCAATGCACGCGCACTCATCGAGCGGCATTAGAAAATAATAAAAAATAAATAAATAAAAGAAAAAAATGAATTTATTCTTAAGGCATAACTGCATGTCATATGCAATTATGAACCCCATTTGATTGGTCTGAACGCAAATACCAGCGCGCGAAGTTGTACGAATGACCCTGCCGAGCAGTATCGCCAGCAATTTCCGACGGCGCGACCTTGATGCGGCCCAATCCAGTTCGACCGCAGCGCCGCCCCAGTATTTTTCCACGTCGGGCGCCTCACTGCAAAGCATGCGCCGCCCCAGCCGCTCGTCCCACTCAACCATATTTATAGTACACTTTAGCATCGAGGCACTCTACCGGCTGCATGCATCCACGGGCGTGCGAATGTAAATGTAGGGTGCCTGGATGCCAGCGCCGCCTCGAGGCACCCTATGTCACGGCCGGGCTCGACTGGCGCGCGCGCTCGCTTACGGCCATCTCACCCGCGTAATTCATTTTCCAGGGCAGCTGGGCCCTCGACTGTGGCGCCGCCGCTCGGGAGAACTTGAAACACGGCGGCGCCTCGGATCTGGGCACTTTTGCTCCCTAAGGATCGCCTTTGCCTAGGTACCACGCCGGATACGCCACTAGGTCCATTCGCCCCTAGCTACGCTGGCTGCACGGCTGCACAACTTGAAACACAGCCGCGATGTAGACGCGCCTGCTGCATTTGTTGCGCTGCCGTGTTCTACAGTCGTGAAACGTGTTTTCTCTGTCGCGATGGGGGCATATGAAAACTCTATAATCGCAAAGTGGTGAGTAAAACGGTTCAAATTAACGACGCAGTGTGTTGTCAGCATTCATGGTGCCAAAACGTCGCTTGTGATGCTCAGCCGAAGAGCCCCTTGTGAACGTGTACCGTCTCTAGCTCAGACCATTTCGCATACCGCAACATCATGCTCGCGATTAATGGGTTACCGTTTTGATGTATTGAAACGCATAATCTGAGTGTTAGGTGCTACGATTATGGTGGTGGGACAAGATAAGCCCCAATTAATGCACACGTTGTTAAGAGTGTTTAGTGCACATAGGTGAAATTCTGAACAAGTGTGCCCCCCCCCCCCCTCCTGCCGCTGTCTTTACCTTGCATTCCTCATGTATTAAGTGCAGATGGTTGGTTGTGCTGGCACGTTCTCGTTTGCATGGGTTTCGCCCTTGCGCAGGACCTGTACCATCATTTTCAAATGCAAACAAAATATCGAGGTTTGAAGACTGAACCTATTTTTGTATAATTCGATGGCGCCAGAGTACCGTGAAAGGTCTGCAGGAAGATTCGTACTACGTTGTACAAGTTCATATTTATTTGTGTGCTCGGCTGTTGACAAAGGCATTGCACAAAACAGCAACACTTATGTGGCATAAAAGGAAAAAAAAATTGCAGTCGAGGTAGGACTAGAACATGATTCTAGTGGAGTCGTGTTCACTGTTTCCACGATTTTGCTGACCCTGCTCTTCTGACTGGCTGCAACTTTGTCATCATTGTTACTGCAGCTTCTGGTCGATGTAGGTGCTTTATTGGAAGCGAAATTTGATGAAGTAAACTTACCCGTTTTGTATTTGTACAGCTTTTTATCTGTCATTCGTTCTTTCCTCAACCTGGAAGAGCTGGCCTGAATGCGAAGTGTTAAGGCCAGTCTCCAAAATATTTAATGGTACAGGTCATCTCTTAATTTGTATTTCTATAGCTGACACTTCCAGCTATGCAAGTTGCTACTTTCAATTCTGTGCCTAGTCGAGTACTGCTATATCCTGCCACAAGTTCACCATTTAACAGCTACTGCACTTGTTTCATCCACCTACCATTCACACCGACAAGGCAGAGGTACGGTATCAGTAACATTTGTTGCACAAAATTCTTGCTGTAATTTAATTGCGTGATCAATCTATATTAGTAAGGCAAAGACATTAAAATTATCTGCAAAGGTCGAGTATTCAGTGCAATCTTGGGCACTGCAGACAAATATTCTTGCATAGAATTCAAAGAGCATTCCCTGCACTAGGAACACAGCTCTAGCCAAGAGAAAAGGTAGCATAAAGCGGGGTGCTTGTGTTGTCGCATGGCTCTCTTAAATGGGTTGTGGCTCCTGCACATAATGGCCTCTCTCTGCAGCCAAGTTGTGCACAGTTATTTTATACAACTTGCAGTGCCATTGATTGCTGGGGGACCCTGACCCTCTGCAACACATTCTGAAAGCACAGCTGAAACAACTTTGCCTGCCACAAGCACTTTGGAGGGCTTGCTGGACCATATTTCAGCTCTCACCGTGCATGGTTTTGTCTTGGCAGTCTTGACACCTTGTTGGAACAGCTTGGAGGTAACGTACACCTGTGACCAAAATTAGGCAGACCAAGTGTTCTGTGGAAAAAGGAATTTCTTGACAACTCCAACTCATAACACGAAATTGATGAATGTGCTGCAATGTTTGCAATGCCAAGTCTCAAATGCACTCTTCAGTTTCAGGTTCAATGTCGAAGATCAAGAAAATTTAGTTCTTTTTCACAGATCCGCTGGTGTCATTTCTTTGATCAGGAGTTTACTTCAATGGCATTATTGTGCAGCCCTTAAAGCACTCTGTTGTGGCAGATGCTGCCTCCTCCTTTGCTTTAACATTGACCATTTGACACCTTGTCGGCAACCATCCTGCAAGTTTGATGCATTTAACCTCCTGCTGCTGCTGCTATACAACACTCCAGTGACCTTGCTAACTGCCAGTCTGCTCTTCAGAACTAAAGGCTCAACCTCTTCTCTTGACCACTTTCTGAACCTTGCTGCTGTTCTCTAAAACACAAGATGCCAGCCGTGCAGGATACTCGCTCTGGTGCCCGATGCCACAGCCCTTGACACCGGTGGCACCGTGCCTACTGATCTGCCTTGAGTGCTTGACACCATTCTTCTCGAGGCTCCACGACCATCTCAAGGGTCAATCAATATGGCTCATTACTCCGCATCCTCCCTCAATTTCGCTGCCATGCCCCTTTACGACTTCCACGGAGGTACAAGTACTCCAACAGTTCGCATCAAGCCCTGCCGTGCCCCACTCCTTGATCTCGCTCGAATGTTGAAGTGTGCCTTGCAACTTTCACAACTTCACCCTTCTCCTAATGCTCTACATATGTATGAACATGGGATTAGTCAATAATAGATGCAACCATGCCTTCCATATGAAGTAATTTCTGCCGTAGCATTAGCAGAGAATCTGAGATCTACTTTCGTGTCATCTGCTCTGGCACATAGTTTGTACCGTAATGAAATTAACTTCGAAAGGATTTTAATGTGGCGAAACCAGACAAGCGATGACTGAATTTTAAAAAAATGATACTTATCTATTTTGGGTTTTTTTAGTGTGAAAAATGTTCTTGCACAGCGTCAAACAGGCAGTAAAAAAGCTTGAATAGGCAATCTGTTGGTGCAGAGTTCACATCTTCTTGGGCATTGTGGGTTTTAATCATTTTCTTGTATGGTTTTCATAAAACACTTTGGATTCCTGTGTCAAACATTACAATGATTAGGAGTGTCGGTGACAGTTCTTGCAATGAAATCGCTACTTCGCTTTAGAAATTGCATTAAATTTCCAGCTTCTTAAGAAATGCTGTTTTTATCCTGGTTGCTTTAATATCGAAAAATTTTTTGTCAATACTCGCCAAAGTATTTTTGTACACTGGCCAATAACCCAAAACTGAGGGTGCATATTTACCACACTTGTGACCTGCCCTGTGGTGGCGTAGTGGCTATGGCATTGCACTACTAAGCCAGACGGCGTGGGATAGAATCCCGGCCGCGGCAGCCGCATCTCAATGGGGGCGAAATGCGAAAACGCTAGTGTTCCGTGCACTGGGTGCACAAAGAAGTCAAAGTTAATCCGAAGCCAGCCACTACAGCGTGCCTCATGATGAGATTGTTTTGGCATGTAAAACCTCAGAATTTAAAATTTAACATACTTGTGGCAGCCAAGTCAATATGTCCATTGTATTGTATTGTGCATCTGATAAAAGTTGTCTCCAAGTCCCGGTGAATGCAGCACTAAGCTGCGAAGAAGGCCTTTAACAAAAATTTTTCTTTTTTTACAGTTCATGCAGTTTGTAACGTCTTTATTAAAAATTAAGGGATTAAAAAAACACACCTTCCAAAAATCTGCACATGCACGCAGCAATCTGACTGGCCTTCAGCACAACAGGCCAAGCTCAAATGTAACACTGCTGCCAAGTAGCAGACACAAGGAGCAAGCCTTCTGAACTGTTAAGAATTCGCCCCTCCAAGAATGCACTGCCACTTATGACTGCGCTGCAATAAGCTTCTTGATGCACTGGCTACTGAGTGGTAGAAGCCAAAGTGCTTCATGTCGTCTTGCTTGTCATGCATGTGGTGTTGGAAGCACATGGAATAATGCCAAAACACAAAGTGAAAATTTCCTGAATAGCTTGAAAAAAAGTTTTCTTTCATATACACAAAACTTGGAATAAATGCAGAATCTTGCTTCTATCCCTGAAGTAACCCCCCCTCCCCTGTTTGTCCCGCTTTGACGTTCGAGGATTCTGGTCACAATGCATAGGTGCTATGGCGGACACAGTTCCTGTAATTGCAAAATGGGTAAATAGTCCCACGTACTGGCAAGTTCCGGAACAATTGGTTATCTAACTTGGCACAGACACTAAGCACGTTATAGACTAGTGCTTGTAAAATAATAATGGGAATGCAAGTGCTTCCTCTTTCACTGTGAAACTAGCCTTACACGGCAAATTTTCATTATATGAAGGCTAGAGCAATGAAGTTGGCATGTGCGTGCAGTGGTTTAGTCTCTCCCGATTACACAATCACACTCCCTGTGCACCAACAATTGCACCAACGCTGCAAGTGAACATCATTCCACTCTACCAAATGCAACTTAGTATGTGGCTTAACAGCTTACCTTTTCATATTCTAAATTACTATGGAAGAGTGAAAACAGCCACACTTATGCAAAAACTTTAGGTCTTTCTTTTTGCCCCTGCAGGTGATTATAGAAAAAAATGGTGCTTGAGAGCATGAAGAGTTGTTCCCGTACAACATGGTTGGCTTTAGGCCTCTCTCCAGACAGGATGTAATGCTTCTGCTCAAGACTCAGGTTATTGACAATAGAAGCAGGGACGTGAGAGGTATATTGGCCTTAGGTTTGTCTAAAGCGTTTGAAACAGTGGCTCACGACTGCATTCTCAAAGAAATCTCTGCGCTAAACCTAGGGGGTAGATTCTTTACTTTTGTGGAATCCTCCCTCAGGGGCAGGACGGCGGCTATCAGAGTAGGACAATCAAAATCAGAACCATTTGAGCTCGGACGTAGAGGAACCCCTCAGGGTGCAGTAATTTCCCCCCTTCTATTCAACATTGCGATGCACAGGCTTTCTAAGAGATTATCAGCTGTACCAAATGTGGAACATGCGCTCTACGCTCTGACGATATCACAATTTGGTGCCCGGGAGGTTCGGAGGCGGCCGTTGAGCAGGCGCTCCAGGAGGCCCTAGAGGTTACTGAGTCCTTCCTTGACGGAACGGGACTTAAGCTCTCCCCGAATAAATCCGAACTTTTACTATACAGGCCATCGAGACAGGGGGTTCGAGGGATAACGCCTCTAGACCAGATTCCTATTAATGTTTATATGAGGAATGGTCAGATCCCCAGGGTCGACTCGATCAGAATCCTTGGGTTGCTGCTTGACTCCAGGGGCTGTAATGCCAAGACCATTGCTCACCTCACGTCCAAAACTGAAAGCATTCTTAGACTGATCATGAGAGTATCTAATAAGAAAGGAGGGATTGGTGAGGACAACCTGCTTAGAGCGCATCACGCATTCCTCATGAGCCACGTCAATTATGTTGTTTCAGCCTTAGATTGGACAAAAACGGAGAGGGACAAACTAGACACCCTGATGCGGAAAAGCATCAAAAAAGTGTTGGGCATCCCGATTACAGCAAGCACTGAGAAACTAGTGCAGCTGGGGGTGCACAAGACTATCCTCAAGCTGATTGAGGCACAAAGGTCTGCGCAGGTTGTGATACTTTCGGGCCGGCCGACGTCTTCTGGAGGCAGCGGGTCTTCGACCTAGCTTCAGCCTGAGGGAGATTGTACAACTTGATGTTAAGGTCAGAGGTACCTACGTCGTTGATCCATTTCCTAGAAATGTACATCCGCGGCACAATAAGGGAAGGCGAGTAGAGCGAGCTAAAGCGTTTTTAAGAACACTTCAGGCATTGAATCCTTTGTTGATGTTGCCCAGTATGGTTGTGTGGATAAATTCACAGTCTCTGCAGTTAACGACAGGGGTGAACTTCTCTCCACAGCTTCGGTAAGGACTAACATGGTCGATGTGGCCGAGCAGGTTGCCATCGCAATCGCGATGCTTGATCCCAAACGATTGATTATTTACACGGACTCCGGCGTGGTGGTCAGGACCTTCGCCTCAGGCCTCGTAGCAAAAGCGGCAGCGCTTCTAAAAAAGAAATCAGATACAGACTCTATCCGCCACATTACTTGGTTCCCAGCCCACATGGGAGACGTGTTGCCGGGTCGCCTGAACCCCAATGAGATTACTCACCGCCGTGCACGAGAACTCACGTGCCGCGACGGGGGTGGGACCTCTGCGAGTTCGGAGACTATTGGCCATAGCGACCCTCTACTTACGTTCCATGAAATTACGGCACGTGACAAAGGGGAGCGGCGACATTTTCCACCTCCCCATCCTAAATGGAGTAGAGCACTGTATCGTACTCTCAGGATGCTTCAGACGGGTTCGTACCCATCGAGAGGCTTCCTGAGTAGACTACACACAGAGATAGATCCTGATTGTCTGGATTGTGGGGAAGAATTCTGTACTTTAGCCCATAAGCTCTGGCAGTGCCCTGTGTTACACGACTTCAACAACAGCGAGGGCTGGGAGAAGGCCATTACGAGCACTAAACAGGAAGACCAGCCCAAGGTTGTCCAGAGGGCCCATGAGAGAGCAGAGTCATGGCCTCCCAGCTCCAACATGGGATTAGCCAACAGCTAGCCAGGGGCCTCTCTGGGGCTCCAATGGCTTGCTCCTCGGGACCTTAATAAAGTTCTTTGTCTGTCTGAGGTAAAAAAATGTTTGGCGCACAAATGTTACTTGTTCTCTAGGAAGGTGTTCCGACTGTGCTTGCATAGGCTGTACTTCTCGGGACATTCAACATCATTCATGGTGCACCTGAACTATAACACACACGAAGTATATGGCATATCCATACAAAGAAATGGCTATCACATCACAGTAGCGTTTATTTTTATGCTTTCAGGATATACATTAACGCAACACTAATACAAGCTGGCCAGACCGAAGGCTGGATAACTTGACAGCTGCACACAGCCCGTCCTGTTGCCAGTACATCACATTGGTCTGAGGACCTGCAAGAGTGACATGCAGGTTGTAGTATAGCCAGTACAGTATACTGCTAGCGTGAGGCATTTGAGAATTCAACTTCAAGTTTCCATAGACATCAACATTACTATTATATCTATCTAGGCAGCGAACTTGGAGACGCAGCCAGCGCTGTCCTAGCTGCCTTACATGAAAGCCACAGTGACTTGGAGATTACCACTTTCTTTAATATGTCCAAAGCCTTTCTTTTTTTTTGTCATGATACAACCACTGATAGCCAATTATCATCTGAGTCAGAGAAATGAGCACTGGCAGATGTCAAGATGCCATTCAGCCAGTTGAGTTTCTCTAGCAGGGAATCAATAGCCAAATTTTCTGTGCAAAATGTCATTATGCACCACTCCCAAGTAATTCATTTGCTTGCTCCAACAGTGCCTGCACAATCCAAAAGTGGCTGGCTCTGAATATTTGTGGCTGTCGACCTCAATGTGGCCGTACCTAGTTCCTAATAAAAACCTGCTTCGCTGCTATGTATGGGCATTGCCATTAAAAGCTGGACTAACTAGCAGCCCAACATGGTTATAGTTGCTAGAAGCTGTTAGCCAATCGAGACAGTTGAGGACGTCCTTTAAGACAAAATAATGAAGGGAAAGTTAATTAAGGCAGAGTAAGTTATATCAGAGTAAATTAAGGCACTGCCCAACATCTACTGCACTATGCAATATTGAAACCTGTGCTTGTCTATCTTTCGCCGGTGACCCCTTTTCACTGGCTAACGAATGTTAAATGTTATCGCTCGGTGCAGGACACGCCTGCATGTATAGAAAGTTTCTCGAACGTTATCGATGCTTCTATCCGTTGTCTGTTGTCACCGACGCTTATGTAATCTGATTGTATGAGCGACGCAACTTGTCTAGTACTTTCTGGAAGACACGCGGGCACCAGAGATTACTCTGGAACCTTCAATGACTCGTGTATAAAAGCTGACGTGTTTCATCGCTGATCAGATTTTGACGATCACCCACTGTGTTCGCCGCTATTGTTGTGCTTCGAGTGCAACTTGCCTATGTGGACACAGGTTCGCCCAGTAAAAAGTCTGCTTCGTCATTCACAGTTTTGTGACTTTCTTCACCGTCACTACTAAGTGACAATATGAGCATGCTGCCGGTATCAAACCTAAAACCAGTCAATAATTGATGCAGGAGATTGCCTTATTCAACAGCCTTTGAAAGCAGTCTTAAAAGAATGTAAAACATTTGGAAAGAATATTTTTATTCTTGTCTGAAATATCACTGCTAATTTTGAAGTTGCCATTTTGTTCTCGGACATCTTGTGCACCTAGTATGTAGCTTTTATTTATTTCAAAAGATATGCTGGGTCAATAACTATTTTAACCTGTCAGGACATGTGCTTAGTATTATGTCATGTTCAAATAAAGCAACAGACAAATTTCCTGCACGGTAAATTTTATTAGCATTTTGGAGGCAATCAACAAGCAATGTACAGCTTAAAGAGTGAAATGGTGAGCATGTCACAAAATCTTTTTGATGTGTGCAACCAGAAGCACGATAAGTTAGGATTCTTGCTGCACCATCAGCTGTTAAATACCCGTGGGCTACAACTACAAGATGCAAGAGCAATGTGTCAAAGGAAACATGCATTCGTGTAAAAAGAGTCGCATACATACACTGACACAACCTTGTTCAGAGAGGAGTGGCCTGAAAGACGTTTGCAGCATTCAGCCAAGGTGCATACATAGGCATGAACACGAATGTGCATCACGAAAAGTCGATCAATTTGGCAAGAAAATGTGCAAACAAGTTTGCCAAACCTAGGTAAAAAAGAGGTAACTGTGGTGTTGCAGAGGTCAAACCAGGATTGTTCAGTGTCACAAGGATGCACTAAGGCCGCGATTTTGTAGCGATTCCTTCTCCGATGATATTCCTTTTCGTGCTTTGTCAGTGGTCAGAGTGACGTCCCACCCGCGTTATCCGTTATCAAAGCGATCAGCCGGCCGTGAACGGTGGATGATAAGAGTGGCATATAATCGAGCGGAAGGCATTGCTACAGAATCGTGGTCCAAATGCACAGCTGTCAAATGAAGAAAATGTCAAATAAATGGGGAATTCTGAGGATCACAATGATGGATCGGGCATTGGAACACAGCTCTTGCTTGATTATTATACAACCACAGAAACAAGGGCCACACATCACCTGGCCTCACATGTGCATATATCACAGCACAAAGAGATATGAGTGCTTTTCTCAGCTTCCCGAGACAAACACCACCCCTCAACGAAACAGTGACCAGATTGCTGTTTTGTGTTTGGCGTACCGCACACATTCAAACCCCCTCTTAAGCCTTCAACTATGTCCAAGAAAGTCATTTGGCCTTAATAAATATAAAGCATATGACAATCTTCTCAAGTGAAATAGCATACAAGGATTCAAAAGATGGGAAAGCAAGAGACCCAGAATTTTCACAAGATGTGATATATCCTCGTGTCTGCTCACGCACCAATATTAAAGATTACCAGTGAGTCCTATGACACTACTTGATTTGCTGTTTTCACGCAAAATACAAATATAGCATTCTGTGTTCCCACAGTATGCCATCTCGGACGAAATGCCCGCTACAATATGGTCCTTTCGTATCCCAGCCATATGTGTGAATGCTTCAATATCACTACGTTACATTCATCGTAACTTGTGTAACCCCGCAAATTAGCATTCCTAACATTTGTCCACCCGCACCTCGAGTTTGCATCCTCAATATGGTCTCGCCATCATGAGTACTTAATCTGCACGTTGGAAGCCACACAAAATGGAACTAGTCGATTAATTTCCTGCAACTGCAATCGGTAGTCCAGCATAATTCAAATCAAACTTGACCTTTCGCTTCGTACACTAAGTAGTCCCTGGAACACACAGTACAGTACTTGCATTGCTTCACGTAATCAAATGAAGTCAACAAGACTGCACATGGAACCGTGATGAAACCGTGCGTCAACTAAAGCAACATACAGTCGCGATAAAATGGTGTGAACTTGGCAAACTGAAAGCTGAGGATTTCATTCGGCCTCTGAGATCACCGTAGCAGGCCACATAACTGCTGCCAGGGCAGCACTCCATGCACTGCAGATTGATGCAAGAGGCACGTTCTGCTTTAAGCTTAGCACCATGCACAGTCATAATTTCAGCAACGATGACCCTGGGCCGACCCTGTTGGTCAAACCAGTTGGGAACAGTTCCTCTGACATTTTGGTTCGGTTCAGCTGAAAATAATGGTTTATCTTTGGTTTGGTTAAAAGCCTGGTTAGAAACAAGACCACATATAGAGATTCAATGAATTAAACACTGTTGCCTAAACACAAATTCACTGCACACAACCCTGACATCTTAACACTTGAAAATCAAGGACTTACTTTATTTACATCATACTGCAGGCCGTGTGGCCCAAGCAGGAGGGGCAAGTTAACACATAAAAAATATGTGTACAAAAGGCAGAATTGCAAAATATAAAACTTGGGAAAGGAAACAAAATAGCACAAAGAGCAATGTTACCTAGGAAATACTAATAATATGAGTTTGAAATGAATCAGAGGAGTTGAGATGTTGGAAAAGGGACGAGGTTCCATTCTTGTATAGTTCGGGGAAAAAAAGAAAATTTAAAAAACGTTTGTCCTGGCAATGTAAGGGGAGGGTGCGAGGGGGTGGGAATGACTGGTTTTCCTGGATGCAGAAGAGTTATGTATGGACTAGGATCTGAAGAGAATTTACGGTTTATGAAGGAGTAAAGGAACTTCAGGCGTATTATTTTTTCACCTTGTTTGAAGGGTGTGAAAACGATTAGTGCACTTCAGTTATAGACTCTTCTCGGCCATATTTTGAAAAAATAAAACGTATGGCTCTTCTCTGTATCTTTTCAAGGGCGTTAATGTTGATTTGTTAAACGGGTCCCAAATAACGCACAAGTATTATAATTCGGGTCGAATAAAAGGGGCATAGGCTAATGATTTCACTTTATGGGATGCATGTTTAAGCTTATGGCGAAGTAGACATAGCTTTCTAAAAGCAGAAGAGGCGGTAGCAGCAATGTGGCTATTCCAATTTAGGTTGTTAGTAATTGTAATTCCAAGATATTTGTACTCGCTCACTTCGGCCAAGGGGTCTTGGCCAATAGAATAAGAAAACTTCAGGGGTAGTTTTTTATTTGTTATACATAGAAGCACATATTTATCAGAGTTAAGTTTCATTCCCCACTTCTTGCTCCACTCAAGAATGATGTTTAATGCTAAATGAAGATATAGTTGATCATTAACTGTATTAATATCCTTAAAAATAATATAGTCGTCTGTGAACAGACGAATATTGACAGGGGCCTCTATTACGTCAGCTATGTCGTTACAATAAATAAGAAATAGTAGTGGGCCAAGCACGCTGCCTTGAGGCACGGCAGAGGTTACTGAAAGAATTGGACTGCTGCCCATCAATCACTACGTCCTGTTTTCGATGCGTTAAGTAAGCAGAAACCCAGGACAGGATAAAGCCAGGAAGACCAAGGAATTCTGATTTACAAATTAATTTGTCATGAGGAACTACATCAAAAGCTTTTTGAAAATCCAAAAATATCATTCTACTTGGCCAGCCTTGTCTAAGACAGAAGTAAATGAGTGATTGACTGTGCTTAATTGGGTGACTGTCGAGAGCGCCTTCCTGAAGCCATTTTGGAAAAGAGATAAAATGTTATGCTCGTTTAAGAAATCATTAATGTAGTCGGCAACAATGTGCTCAATTAATTTACAAGAAGCGGACAACATGGAAATCGGATGGTAATTGAAGACTGAACTTGGGTCAACTTTTTTTTAATATAGGGACAACACGTGCTACTTTCCAATCGAATGGAAGTACCGCGGAATGTAGAGAGGCCTGAAAGATTACTACAAGACATTTAATTAAAATAAAGGTTCCACATAACGCCGAAGGAAGGTGTTGGGAATGCAATTTGGACCAACAGATGATTTCACTTTTAATCGGAGTAGCATATTAAGTACACCTTGATGAGAAATATTAACGTCAGAAGAGCAGGACAGTGAAGTTTGGAAAGAGGGTTCAGTGGGCGGGGAGAAGACACTGTGGAAGTGGTCATTTAAAAGGTTAGCAACAGCATTGGGATCAGTTATTGGAATGCTATCATGGATAATATTTGTTATAGATTGATTCTGTTCCTTGATAAAGTTACAGAACTTCTGGGGATCTCCTTAATTAAATTCGGTAAAGTGCTACTGAAATAAAAATTTTTGCTTCTGCAATGGCTACAGAAAGGGCGACACGACATTGGTTAAATTATCGGTAGCTGGGCCTTTCTTTCTAAGGCATTTGGCTTTACATTTTAATTGAATAGTGCACCTATTCATCCATAGTTATGTTAACTGGCTTTTTTACGTTTGTTAGGTATAAATTGATCAATGCAGAATAAACACATGATTTTAAACTTTTCCCCAAAGCTGCAGAACATCATTCTGGCAAAATTCAGAAAGACAAGAATCAAGATGATCTGTTATTCACACATCAGCAGCCTGCGCAAAATTTTTTCACAATCGTAGGCGGATGTGTGTCATTGCACGTGAGTACGAGTACCATTCAGCGAGAATGATGCAACAATAAGTTCATATTCAGACAACCCAGGTCCCATAGATACAGAATAATCGGAAAAGGATCGTTCAAGAAAGACAAGGTCAAGCAGCGAACAAGACCTGTTTCCAAGTCTGGTAGGTTCACGAACTACTTGTACAAGTTTGTGGGTCGAGCATCATATCAAAAAGCACATTTGCGTCGAGAACAGAACCGGCACCTGACATAACACGATTCCAGTCAATGCCTGGCAAGTTAAATCGTCAACTACTAATAGCTTATTTCTATTGAACTGGGCAATCTGGTCACTATATCCCTAATAATAATCGGCAACCTGTACATCGCACATAAAATAAAAACATGACCATAAATCAGTTTTACGAGCAGACTTTCCGGTGTCCGCGTGAATCTGATAACGAGAATGGCCTCCACAAACGACTTGCAATAACAGCAACCCCCACCGCCCCTAGAAGTTCTATCTCTACGAATTATTTTGTGGGGCAGGCGGGATTTCGCATCAAGCCAGGTTTCCGTTATAACTGCAAACGTGTGGTGAGTGCGACAATACAGCTTCTTTTCCACATTAAAGTTAGGAGTCCGGTACATATTCTAAATGTCTTAAAACGGCAGCTTTCTTTTTCTCCTGAGTTTCAAGCCCTTTCAAGCCCTTTTAGTTTTAGAACAATAATCTGGATAGGTTCTTTTTTTACAGTTGCCTTGATATGCAATGAATGCACATTTGTTTTGAGCATTACCGTGTTCACAGCAAAATTGTTGCAGGAGACTATTATTTGTTACACTAGAAAAAAAGATGATGAGCACTAGGTATTCAAAATGTTTATTTTAGTAGAATGGCTTGATGGTAATATCAAAAGTCTATGTGCATGCACCAGCAGGGATGGATCATCATAAGAACACTAAATCGAAAAAAAAATTCTGTTTGGATTACTGCAGTTATACAAA